>NC_016090.4:17041315-17233212 GCF_000004515.6 Glycine max | reverse complement strand
TACCCTTTTTATATTTTTTCCTTTTTTGTGGTCGACAAGGGTGTTTCCCTTTGCTCCTACGTATTCCTCAATTTGGGATGAGAAAATCAGACCTACGTAGTTCTTTTGGAACAAAGTGTTTGGTTAAGTTGTTTTTGTCTTTTTTGCAAAATATGTTTTTATTGAACAAAAGGTCATTTAAGGTGTTGAACCATTAAACGGTCTTTTGATTTTGAAAGGGGAGAAACGTTAAGGCGTTGGACCATTAACGATCTCTTGTTTTTGAAAGGAGAGAAACGTTAAGGCATTGGACCATTAACGATCTCTTGGGGTGGTCGACAAAAGCGGGGCTTTTGCTCCTACGTATCCTCAATGAGGAACTCAGACCTACGTAGTTCTTTCTTATCAAATGATTCTTTTTTACTTAAGTGGTGATCATTTTAAGGCGTTGGACCTTAAAAATGATCCATTTTACTTAGTAAGAAATTGAAATGACAAACTTCAAAAGTCTATTTTTTTGTGGACGAGCTTGACTAGGCGAGCTGATTTTAGCCTTAGTTTCACTTTAGTTATTAATCAATTCGGTTAAGAATGAGAAATCCCAAAGAGAAAACGTCCGATTGATTTTCCGCTTTATTTTACTAAAAAGATGTTTTTTTTTTATTATTATATTATTTTTTACTTCTTTTTGATTTCCAACGTGGTTACGGCATGACCGAACGGTCGGAATTTATTTTAACCGAAGTTAATGGATAATACAATTCAAACGTTCGGTGGAAATTTATTTTATTTTTAAGTTGAGCGAGAAACGACTTAAGTAAAATGGCTTAAGCACGTCAACAGGGGGTATAAAAAGTAAACAAAACGAGAATAAAAAATGCACGAAACACAATGTGGACCACTACGGGTACATAGAATGAATCGAAAAGCTTGGTTCGAGGTACTTACCCGTTGAAGATCGAAGAACGATGAAGAACGAATGAAGAACGTCGAAGAACGGTTGAAAGCTTTGCGAGATTCCTCACGGAAAACGTTACGGAAACGTTTCGGAAGCGCCTCGGCTTAGATTTTCTTCACGGAAACAATTTTTCCAAGCAAATTCGAAAGAGAGAGAAGTGCCTAAGGGGCTGGGATCCTTTTCTTCTTGCATTCCTCCCCTATTTATAGCAAAATAGGGGAGGTGGTTGCCGCCCAGCTCGCCCAGGCGAGCTCAGCTCGCCCAGGCGAGCAGGGTTGCTTCCTCCAGAAGCAACCGCCTTCTGGAGGAATCTTCTGGAGGGCCCAAATGGGCCTGGGTGCTATTTGCACCCCCATTTTTACTAAGTACACCCCCCCTGCTGTTTTTTGGTGATTCTTTTTTCGTAAAGTTACGGAAACTTACGAATTTCGTAACGATACTTGTTTTCTTTCCGTAATGTTACGGAACCTTGCAGATTACATAATCATCCCCTTTTTGACTTACGGAAGGTTACGGAACCTCACTTAATTATGCAACGATGCTTCCTTTTGATTTCCGGTGTGTCACGGAAACTTACGGATTGTGCATCAATAATCTTTTTTGGTTTTCCGGCATGTCCTGAAATTTCACAAATTGCCTAATAATGGGTGCCAAGCACCTCACGAGGACCAAAGAATGGTCGCACGTCATCGAGCAAAGGTTCCCGGACGAAATTAGGGTATGACAACAGCTATAGGCGGGATTTATGTCCATCACTTGAAACACCACATTGCAAGTGTGGGGGCCTATCTGAATGGGAATGTCGATTTCCCCCATCACTTCCCGCCGAGTACCATCAAAGGCTCGTACCACCATCGAGCTCGGTTTTAAACGTGATGCACTAAAAGGAAGCTTTACCAAAGTGGTCTTCGGCATCACATTCACACTTGATCCATTGTCGATAAGTACCTTTGCGACAACATGGTCCATACATCTCACCGACACATGTAGAGCCTTGTTGTGTCCTCTCCCCTCAACGGGAATCTCTTCTTCCGCAAACGCGATATAATTATTGGTGGTTATATGATTAACGATGCCTTCGAAACCCTCCACTGAGATATCGTGGGCTACATGGGCATCGTTGAGGACTTTTATCAACAGCGCACAATGAGGCTCGGAGTTTATGAGCAGTTCAAGCAACGAGATTATTGCTGGAGTTTTACTCAGTTGCTCGACTACCTTAAACTTGCTTTGTTGGATGACGCGGAGGAACTCATGGGCCTCTTCCAAAGTCACTGTTTTTCCTTGAAGACCCTCTTTCTTTTCAGCCCCTCTTACTATCGGAGGATCTACTTCTTTCGAGGGGGTAGCTACATCTGTGGGCTCTTGGACTATGGGCGCTTTCCCCTTGGAGGGCAACTCCGCCGAGCAAGGGGAAGTGAACACCCGGCCACTGCGGGTCACGCCACTAAGGCTGGTGATGTTGGTCACCTTAGCTGACAGGGAGTCAACTTCGGTTGCAACTCTTTCGCCGAACGCGGGAGGGGTATACTTCCACGGAACGACCTTATTGCTTTGATATGCAAAAGGCGTCGGCTTGGGCGCTGTCCGGGGGTATATGGGTGTGGAGCTGGTCTCTTTCCTAGTGAAACATATTACTAGGGCCTTGGGGGTTAGAGGAACCTTCTTTTCTTCCGACTGCATGCAAATCTGGGTATCCTCCCTCCCTCCTTTGGACACTTCAAGCTGCCCCCAGTCCATGAGCCGCTGAAGCTATTCTCCTACCGCGGGACAGGTTTCCATGTCGTGTGACTCCCCGAGGTGAAACAAACACTCGTCCCCTTCGCCTCCGCCACGGGAGACCATACACGCCGCTTGCAGCGATTGGTAGATGAAGCGTCTGGAAGTAGCTACCTCTCCGAAACTCTTTGCCCGCGATGACCCATCCTCTTCGATGGCGTTCACGCTAGCCCCTCCATGACTAGCTAGCGGATTAGTTTTAACATTTGGGCTTTCCTCTTGAAACGATAGCCAGCCGGCACTAATCAGGTGCTGCACCTTATACTTGAATGGGATGCAGGAGTCAATGTTGTGTCCGGGAGCTCCACTATGGTACGCACACTTGGCACCCGGGTCGTACCACTTGGGGTAGGATGGCTGGAAGACCCTTCCAGGTATGGCCACCACCAAATGATTCTCCAATAATGAAGGCCATAACTAGGAGTATGCCATGGGAATAGGAGAGAAGTTATCTTTCGGGGGTGAGTGCTGTGCATATTTATAGCTTGCGCCGGGGGTTGTATTATTGACTAGCCGGGGAGCGGCTAGAGCTGTGCGTTGGGCCGGCACTCTTTCTGCTGCGGGTGGTCCTTTTACTTGAGTCGGGAGGGAATTCCTGGCTCGGATTGAAAATTTCGGGGGGTTAGGCTGGTATGAGCTTTGGATATTTTGGGGTTCTTTCATCCATGTTGGGGCGGTGGTGACCGCGTGGGTATCTCCTTCCTTTTTTCGTGTGCCCAGCACTGGGGCTCTTCTGTTGTTATTGGGGGCCGTGTTGGAGGCATATTCGAACTTGCCTTTTCTCAGTCCTGATTCAATTCTTTCTCCGGCGAAGACGAGATCCGCAAAGTTAGCTGGCATGTAGCCTATCAGCTTTTCATAGTAGAACGTAGGCAACGTATCTACCATGATTGTGATCATCTCCCTCTCCGTCATGGGCGGGACGACTTGGGCTGCGAGATCTCTCCATCTTTGGGCATATTCCTTAATGGATTCATGCTCTCGCTTAGTCATACTCTGAAGCTGGTTCCGATCGGGAGCCATATCCGTATTGTACTGGTACTGCCTAATGAAGGCAGTTGCCAAGTCTTTCCATGATCGAATTTGGGAAGCTTCCAGATTGGTATACCATGCTACTGCTGCTCCGGCCAAGCTGTCTTTAAAGAAATGGACCAACAGCTTTTCGTCCGCAGAATACGCCCCCATCTTTCGGCAATACATCTGAAGATGCCCTTTTGGACATGTCGTCCCTTTGTACTTATCAAAGTCCGGTACTTTGAACTTGGGAGGGATGACGATGTTAGGCACGAGACACAGGTCCGCTAGATTCGAGAATGGGTAATTGCCGAGGCCCTCTACCACTCTCAGCCTCTCCTCAAGCGCATCAATCTTTCCCTTATCCTCTGCGAAGGGAACGGATTTGATTACGGGTGCGGGTGAAGATGAGACATGGCGGACTATGTTTGGTTGGGGTAGTTCATGGGGGGATGGATCTTGGAGGTGGAGCAGGGGGCCGAGATGGGTATCTCCTTCCTCATCGTCCTGCACGAGATAGTCGGCATAAGGTGGGAGTTGCCCCTCGAAGGTAGAGGCTTGGCTCAAATCTTCCGGGGTGGCACGGGGAGTGAAGTCTGGAGGCAAGCCATAGGGGTAAGCTTGCGGACTATACCTCCGACCAAACACTGCCGTGTTTCTGTCTCGGCCCAGATTTAAGGCGGGTTGTAGCACCGGCTCCGCTTCCCTAGCTGTACTGGAGGCGGTTGCCGTGGCTTTATCCTCTATAGTTTTCTGGAGTTTTAGCATGACCTCCGAGATGGAAGCCATTTGATCTTTTAAGGCCGATAGATCGGCCTTCATCTGTTCCTGCATGCCCTCTTCATTATCCATTTTTCTGGATCGAGTGTTATAGGGGTGCCTTTGTGCTTTTTTAGTTATGATGAAATTCCTAAAGAAATAAACAACGGTGAGTATGCCACCAAAACATGAATATGCAAATGAATGATCGGAGCACTTGGATCCACCCCAAGGTTTTTTAGATAACGTGATGAGTTCAGAACTTCTCATTTTATAAAAAGAACAAAGCTTTCATCTAGCCAAGATTATACAAAGGTGTTACAAGAGAACCTAACGGTTTCTAATTATATGGGCCATCAAATCTATCATGTGTTGACAGTAATTGATTAGCCCATGAATCTCCTCGGGGGCCGTACATACTTCGGCCATGGCTTTTGCTTTGGCTAATAGACGCGGGAGGTCTTGACTTCCATTCAAGGTCAAGGCGAACCTATCCATCCACATAGTCGCTTCTTGATGCAATGCATCAATCACCCTCCCTCTTGCTTCTTTTTCGGTGTACACTTGTGCAAAATCCTCCACTAGCTTTTGTTCATGGGTCACAGACTGGTTCAACTCTTCCTTGTACTGCCCTATGATAGCTAGCCTGCTTTGCTCCGTGGCTTCCAAGTGTTGAGCCAAACTCCTCTTGGACCTTGCGCAAGCAGCTAACTCTTCTTTTAAGATCATGCCATGCACCCGTGACCGGTCTCTTTCCTCTCTTCGGAGCTTGAGCTCATTGTTGCTACCCCACAATGCTCCTCAGAATTTCTCTCGGCCATGTTCCTCCTTGCGGGCCCTTTTGGTTTCTTGTTCAAGGGCTCTTACAGTGGCTGCGTTTTCCTCTTGTAACTCGGTGCACTCTTTCCGGATGTGTGTAGCGGCTGATTTGAACTTCTCCTTGGCGAGTCTTGCCTTCCCTAGCTCTAATTTTAGAGCTCGGACTTCTTCATCTTCCTCTGGAGCTTCGAAGTTCTCCTCATCGATAACTTTCAACTTGGAGAGCCAATCTAACCCTCACGTGTGAACTCTTAGCCATCCATGATAACCACCGATGACGCCATTACGGATGCCCCTAAGCTCCTTGTCTTTCCTCAACGGACTTCTCCACGCCTTGTGGACTCTTTGTATAACCTTGAGACTTTGCGCGCCTAGATCCCTCACAAGGAGAGGCGAGAGACTCTCCTCTGTTGGCGCTCCCCTCATGGGGTACCCTAACTGTCTTATGGCAAGTGCGGGATTATAGTTAATGCAACCCCTTGTCCCTAACAACAGAACGTTAGGGTAGTCCCCACATGAGAAAAGGACTCCCTCCTTGCCTTCCTTCCATCGAGGAAACCAATTGATTGCGCTGCCCCCTATCCCAGCCAAATGTTGGTCCCAATCGACTCTTCCTTTTTCGGCGCATGAGCGATAACTTTGAAGCGGACACGGGTGTCTTGTGTCTTGTTGGAATAGGTGTGAAACCAACCACACACAGAGAGCGGGTAAACAACAGACAATCCGTGCACTGTTTTTCTCACACCTCCAGTCAAAGGTGTCAAACAAATCCGCCAATATAGCCACCACTGGACTCTCCTTGCAATGGTGATATGCGAGGAAAGCATCAATCGCGGCTAAGTCCACCAAACCGTCCACGTTCGGAAAGAGGACAACCCAAAAAATCAACAAAGCTAGTATATCCGCAAACGGGCCCCACTTCTCTTGGCTCGCCATATCCCTTGCCTTGCCTTCCAAGTATTTCCGTGGCAGGCCTACTACGCCGTTGCGAGTTTGCTTCATGCGATCCAACTCTTTTGTCGAATCCCCGACCACAGCTGCAATCTTGCTCAAGGAGGGAAGAAACCCGGAGAAAAGATACGGTTTTCTTCCCCCAAGAGGGCATCCTAGTATTTCCTCAAACTCTTCAATAGTCGGTACCATTTGGAAGTCCCCAAACATGAAGCACCTCAACGGCTGGTCATAGTATTGGGTGAGGGATAGGACAGCTTCCGTAAACACCTCCGCTACGGTCAAATCTAGAATCTTTCCGTACACTTTGCGGAAGGCTTGCCTTTGGAGAGGTCCCATCAATCGTCCCAATTCGTTGAGGCTGGTGACATCTAGACTCTTAACCTTGACTTGATAAAACCTTTTGCCGTTTTGATTTGTCCCCATCATTTACCTAAAAAGGGGTGGATCAAGACTCCGACATGAATGATGCAATGTGTATGCATGAAACGGAAAGAAAACAAAACAAAGGGGTAATTTACACATACGAGACCGCAGAGATCCAATTTTAATGCTACGTTTTGGGCATGATGGCGCCTCAACGTAGTATTAAAAAAGTTACGTATTACTCTAAAGAAACCAAACATCACTAGCAAAACTATAAACTAGTGCCATTTACCAAAAAATGCATGAAAACGAATGGCACGGAGCGTGTTTGCTCTTTGCCCCTATTTGGGAACCTATAGGACAATATCTAGGGGTCTCTAATAACTACTCCCCAACAATTCATAACTCACACGGCTGTTTTCTAGAGGTATCATCACTCAAGATAAAAATATTGTGGCGGTATGGAATACCAGCGACAACACATTATAAAGAGAGAAAGCTCTAGACGAGGTTTCACTATTATCAAGCAAGTCGGAGACCTAGCATGATGATAGATTCACCTCCACTCCTTAAATTCCCATGAACCCGGGTGTAAGGCCCCTTTTTTTTTTTTTTTTACTCAAACCCGTGGGTGCTTAGTGTAAAAATGAGGAAAAGACAACAGTTATTACATTTTACACAGTTTAATAAATGCACACACAAGGTTTCATAATTCCACAATTCCTTTAGAATAGGCCTAACTCACAAAAAGGTCCCCAGTGGAGTCGCCAACTGTCGCAACATGCCCTTTTGCGGGCGTGCGAGGCGAGGCTCACGGGTGCGCTTTCCAAAGGAGGAAAGATGCGCGGAGTCGCCACCAACGTTTATTTGTGGAAAACGTTGGAAAAACCGAAGGAAACCGGTCGAAATGAAAATTCTAAGTTCGGGAGTTGTATTTACGTTCGAGGAAGGTATTAGCACCTCTCGTGTTTGTCTCAAAGGACAATAGCCTAATTTTTAGAATTGTGAAATTGTGTTATCTTAACTTTTATTTCTTTTTTATTTTTGAGGTCGACAAAAGCGAGGGCTTTTGCTCCTACGTACCCTCCATCGAAGAGAAAATCAGACCTACGTAGTTCTTTCTTAAGAGTGAATCAAGCGATTCTTTTTACTTGATAGGTGATCATTTTAAGGCGTTGGACCTTAAAAATGATCCATTTACTTGATAAGGAAAACTGAAATGATAAACTTTCAAACCCCATTTAGTGACCTTTTTTTGTGGACGAGCTTGACTAGGCAAATTGATTTTAGCCTTAGTTTCACTTTAGTTATTAGTCAATTCGATTAAGAATGAGAAATCCCAAAGAGAAAAACGTCCGATTGATTTTTCGCTTTATTTTACTAAAATGTATTTTTTGATTATTATATTATTATTTTACCTCTTTTTTTATTTCCAACGTGGTTATGGCACGACCGAACAGTCAAAATTCATTTTAACAGAAATTAACGGATATTACAAATCAAATGATCGGTGGAAATTTATTTTATTTTTTGATTAGGCGATAAATGACTTAAATAAATGACTGAAGCACATCAAAAGGGGGTACGGAAAGTAAATGAAAACGAGAATAAAAATACATGAAACAAAAATGTGGACCACCACGGGTACATAGAATGAATAGAAAAGCTCGGTTTGAGGTATTAACCAGTTGAAGACTGAAGAAAACGAAGAACGAATGATGAATCTCGAAGAACGGTTGAAAATCTTCGCGTAATTACTCACGGAAATGTTACGGAAGCGCCTCGGCTTGGATTTTCTTCACGGAAACAATTTTCCTCAGCAATTTCGAGAGAATAAGAAGTGCCAAGAAGGCTGAACCCCTTTCCTCTTCACTCCTTCCCCTATTTATAGCAAAATAGGGGAGGAGTTTGCCACCCAGCTCGCCCAGGCGAGCAAGGTTGCTTCCTCCAGAAGCAACCGCCTTCTGAAGGAAGAAACTGGTAGGCCCAAGTGGGCCTGATTGCTATTTGTACCCCCCTTTTTACTAAATGCACCCCCTTCTACTTTTTTTGGTAATTCTTTTTACGTAACGTTACGAAACTTTACGAATTTCGTAACGACACCTATTTTCTTTCCGTAAGGTTACGAATCCTCACAGATCATTTATTTACTCTTTTTTAGCTTTCGAAGAAGTTACGAAAACTCACGGATTGCGCAAAAACACCTCCTTTTGGTTTCCGCCACATTACGGAATTTCAAGGATCGCGTAAGCCTGCTTCCTTTTGATTTCTGGCATGTCTCGGGACTTCACATATTGTGAAACAAAGGATGCCAAGTATCTCAAAGCGGCCGATCAAAGGTTGCATATCATCAAGTAATAATCCCCGGACGAAATTAGGGTATGACAACCACAATGCCAATCTCCCCCTACAGATGTATCAGTTGGTCTGTGCCGTCATGACATAGGTAAGTATGCACATGGCTCAATTGATTTCTGATGTCATCTATTGTTTGCAGGGATCGCGCCCACAAGACGCCTAGTGGACCCGAAGAAGTCCAACAGGGCCCTGGGGTTTCCAGCTCTGGTGGCGGGCCTATGTCAGTCCTACAAGGTGCCCGTTCCCCCAGCGAGGTCATGCCATCGTGACATTGGTAAGTATACATATGGTTCAACTGATTTCTGATACCATCTATTGTTTGTAGGAATCGCACCCACAAAGACACTGAGTGGACCCGAAGAAGTCCAACAGGGCCCTGGGGTTTCCAGCTCTGGTTACGGGCCTCTGTAGTCCTACTGGGTCCCTGTTCCCCTAGGCAAGGTCACGTCATCATGACATAGGTAAGTATGCACCTCGCTCAACTGATTTTTGATTTCATTTATTGTTTGCAGGGATCGTGCCTGCAAGACACCCAGTGGACCCGAAGAAGTCCAACAGGGTCTTGGAGTTGTCAAGCTCTAATTACGGGTCTCTGTCAGTTCTACGGAGTGCCTGTCACCTCCAGCAAGGGCATCAGGCCCCCTACTAATCGAGCTTTCATCAAGAAGTACTGCGTCCCCAGGCAGGCGCAGGGCGAAACACCACAGCAGCCTGGGGATGGCCGGCAGCGGGCAATAGACGCACCGCCATCACCTCTAGAGTTCACCTCAGCTCATCCACAAAAAGGTTAGAGCGCTGCTTACGACCCATGGCCGACCAATAGGCGACCAAGTCCAAAGCCAAAGGTAAGCAAAGTACTAGGTACGTGACCGACAAGCCATCATGCGTCCAGCTCAAGGCAACCTAGTAACTTTTAAATCTCTGCTTGTTTGATCACCTTTGTTTCTCAAGTAATAGTAGGACACACCTAGTTGCACATGATCCTAGGAATTTAAATAAAACAAGCACAAGCTCGGAAGGTAGTCATACCTCACAAAAAAAATATATGTATATATGTATGTTTAGGTAGCAAGATACCTTGGATATGCATGTATGTAGCAAAAATACTTCACAAAATATATATATGTATGTTTAGGTAGCAAGATACCTTGGATATGCATGTATATAGCAAAAATATCTCACAAAACATATATATGTATGTTTAGGTAGCAAGATACCTTGGACACGCATGTATATAGCAAAATACCTCCCAAAAATATACGTATGTTTAGGTAACAAAATACCTCATGAAAATAGAGAGCGAGCAAGAAAAGAATAAGGAGGAAGAAAAAAAAATAGAAATAGAAAATAAAAAATAATAAAGGTAATCTAGCTAAAAAACAACATTCTTGTGAAAAGAGATAACTTCCAGCTTTTCTTTGAAAAATTCACTGATCATAACCAGTTTTTGAAAAAATGTGTATACACCTGAAGGGTGAGTGTTGTGAAAATTTTCTCGAACGCCCAAAATGGACTCGGATGAATGCATGATTTGATAAAGGAACATATTTTGGAAACACTAGGTTGACTTAAGTAGGGAAAATGAATCATGAGCCCTAGTGTCACATGACCATAAAAACTTGATGCTTGAGTGTCCACATGGGTGCATGCATGACCAGTTTTGCATAAAATTTCCTAATCATCATTGTTGCATGTATATCATGGAAATAATGTGGGACATCGCCTTTATCCCCGAACCGCTGGCCAAACCCTGACAAATATCATGACCATCCGTTCTACAAGCCTTGAGCCAAAATCCCAACTTATCATAAACTTTGACCCAGGATGAGAATGTCGATCCTTGCCCTCGGAAGAAAACAAAAAAAAAAAGAGAAAAAAAGAAAAGAAAAATTCTCAATCAAAGAGTGGGACAAAGCAAAAAAGGGAAAGAAAATTCCCAATCAAGGATCGGAAGAAAACAAAAGAAACATCCAGAAAGGTCTTTGGGCCAGATATATATCTGAACAATTGTCACCAAGTAAACGAAAAAAAAGAAAGGAAACCACGACCTAAAGTGGCCCTCTCCCTTTGATTGCCAACCAAAATCCTGTGCATCGGTGACTTGTTCACCTCACACTAAACAAAAACAAAAAAGGAAAAGGCCAAAAACACTCAAAGCCAAAGTTCCTACCAAGAAAAAACAAACCATTCCCAAGAAAAAGTACTATTGATCCATGATCACGCATGTAATCTTTGATTTGATAGGAAATGATTTGCAAAATCAAGTCATGACATATCTGTGGTTCGAAATTAGGATAAAACACTTACCTGTGTGAGATTGATACACTTTGAGTGATTTTCTCCTATCTTTGTTGGACCCAGTGTTTCCTCTAAATGGTCGTTTAGAAATGAAATGCTAACATCCAAAATCTCATTTACGGTTATGAGAAAATTTCATCAGCATACTCTCCTTCCCCGATAGACACATTGTTTTTCATCCAAAAAGCATATGTTGCTCTGATCAGTTGGAAGTTTTGTCTCTTTACTAAAGCATGTTCGCATTTTAGTGAAGAAAACACCGAGACTATTTTTAGTCTCACAGTTAGCAAGAACTACGTAGGTCTGAGTTCCTCATCATAAATTGAGGATACGTAGGAGCAAAAGCCCTGCTTTTGTCAACCACCCCACTTTTTGTTACCGTGACCCAAGAGTCCGGTGGCATGCGGAGCCACATGACCGTGGGATCCCCAGATCCATATTCTCTTTTATGTTTCTTCTTTTATTTGCTACGTATAATTTTATTTTTGTTTAACTGAGGGACTAACGTTTGTTTCGTTTTGGTTGACTTTTGTTTTGTGCATACGTGTCGTTTGAACTGTTACGTTTGTATTTACTTCGTTGTTGTCAATAGTGTTTGTTGAAGTTCCGAAATCGTGTAGAGTTTTTCATTTAGGAATGTCGTCCTAAAAATAAAATGAACAAAAAATCATGATAACGCCAAAAATAAAGCATTGTGAACGAATGTCGTGTCTATGTATACAAAGAAAAGAAAAGAGTTTTTTATATATGTAAAAGGAAAATGTGTATAAAAGAATTTTGTGTGTGTAAATAATGTATGGAAAGAAATACTTGTGTGTGTGAGCAACGAGTGTATATAAAGAAACTTTTGTATGAACCACAGGTGTGTGTTGGGAAAAACGAAAAAATCTTTGAACATGAATAGGGTTCGTATATAGACCGTGTGACGTAAAGAGAAAGAGTTCTAATGCGTGTACAGAAAAAGTTCGTCATGTATAAGAATGTAGGTGTACAAAGAAAAATTTCTTCATAGAGGACCATAGGTGTATAATTTTGTGAATACATAAAAATTAAACAAAAAGGAAAAAGAAAGAAAGATCGCGAAGGTCGACATGTTATAGTTAAGAAGTATAAATCATTCGTAAAGAGCAAACGTATCTTCTGGAAACAAGGGACTGACGCTAAGAGTTTATTTTCCGGAATAACCGAGATAAGAATGGATGAATTCATTGAACTGATGAAAGAACATAACTTGAAAACATTGGGTCTGTTTGTGTAAATTCCCAAGCGTAGTATCACAATGCCATAAATGGGATGCTGGAGTGCCCACCTGGCTGTAGCCATGACTAATTTTGCACGTTGTTTTCAAATCATCATTGTCACGCATGCCTTGTGGAGTAATATGGGAGTTCGGCCCGAGACCGACACCTTGACACCCAAATTTGTTTTGCCCCAGATATCAAGATTGGGTTCCCAAGATAAAAGACCCCATTGAAACACAACCTTAGACTTTTTTGAACCTTGGCCTATCAAAAGAATCCTCATCCTTTCCCCCGAAGCAAAGTACAGCGGAATCTCCTCAAGGGAGAGCAAATAGAATGCTAAAACCCGATTTCCCAAAGAAAGGAAAGGAGGAAGTGAAAAGAAAAGAAAGAAAAAGAACAATAAAAAAGAAAGAAAAAGAAGGATTCCCGATCGAAGATCGAAAGGAAGTGAAAATGGAAAAGATCGGAGGAAAACAGAGTAATTCTCGATCAATGAAAGAAAGGGAATGGAAAATCTTCAGACCAGATAAATTTTCGGCAAGATAAGTGACTGTCGGCAAAGGAAAACTCATTTTTGGTGTCTCTTCCTTTCGAATGGCCATTCAAAGTCATTCTCGACTGGCGATATCCCACCCCACATGAACAAAGAGGAAAAGACCGAAACACCCAGCTTCCTCTCCAAAACACTACCCTCGAGAAAATCCTATTGGTCCGTGATCGTACGTTTGATCTTTGATTCGATACGAAATCGTGTGCAAAATAAAGTCATGGTGCAGTTATGGTTATGGAATAGGGTGAAACACTTGCCTGTGTGAGTTTTATACACTATGAGTGATTTATTTTCAGCTTAGCCCGATGTTTCCCCCACATGTTCATTTCGAAGCTAAATGTTGACATCCTGCCCTTTCATTTTCGGTCACAAGGAAGATTACCCTTGGCACAAGAATATTGTTTCTCTAAGATATGGTGCTCTCGCGAATGATTTATTTTTCTTTGCAAAAAGCATGTTCGCCCTTTTTTTCGGAGCCCCATGTATTGCGTTTTCGTTCATGCATCCTCCACCAAAGAGTTTGGAGCTATGCTTCATGATTGACTAGTGAGGACCCTCTAGTGAAATCCTCCATTCTCGCCTTTTTTTCGGAGCCCCATGAATTGCATTTTCGTTCATGCATCCTCCACAAAAAGAGTTTGGAGCTATGCTTCATGATTGACTAGTGAGGACCCTCTAGTGCAATCCTCCATTCTCGCATTTTTTTGGAGCCCCATGAATTGCGTTTTCGTTCATGCATCCTCCACCCAAAGAGTTTGGAGCTATGCTTCATGATTGACTAGTGAGGACCCTCTACTGCAATCCTCCATTCTCGCCTTTTTTTTGGAGCCCCATGAATTGCGTTTTCGTTCATGCATCCTCCACCCAAAGAGTTTGGAGCTATGCTTCATGATTGACTAGTGAGGACCCTCTAGTGCAATCCTCCATTCACGCCTTTTTTTTTCGGAGCCCCATGAATTGCGTTTTCGTTCATGCATCCTCCACCAAAGAGTTTGGAGCTATGCTTCATGATTGACTAGTGAGGACCCTCTAGTGCAATCCTCCATCCTCGCCTTTTTTTCGGAGCCCCATGAATTGCGTTTTCGTTCATGAATCCTCCACCCAATGAGTTTGGAGCTATGCTTCATGATTGACTAGTTAGGACCCTCTAGTGCAATCCTCCATCCTCGCCTTTTTTTCGGAGCCCCATGAATTGCGTTTTCGTTCATGCATCCTCCACTCAAAGATTTTGGAGCTATGCTTCATGATTGACTTGTGAGGACCCTCTAGTGCAATCCTCCATCCTCGCCGTTTTTTTTTTCGGAGCCCCATGAATTGCGTTTTCGTTCATGCATCCTCCACCCAATGAGTTCGGAGCTATGCTTCATGATTGACTAGTGAGGACCCTCTAGTGCAATCCCTCATTCTGCTTTTTTTCGAGCCCCATGAATTGTGTTTTCGTTCATGCATCCTCCAGCCAAAGAGTTTGGAGCTATGCTTCATGATTGACTAGTGAGGATCCTCTAGTGCAATCCTCCATTCTCGCCTTTTTTTCGGGGCCCCATGAATTGCGTTTTGGTTCATGCATCCTCCACCCAAAGAGTTTGGAGTTATGCTTCATGATTGACTAGTGAGGACCCTCTAGTGCAATCCTCCATCCTTGCCTTTTTTTCGGAGCACCATGAATTGTGTTTTCATTCAGGCATCCTCCACCCAAAGAGTTTGGAGCTATGCTTCATGATTGACTAGTGAGGACCCTCTAGTGCAATCCTCCATCCTCGCCTTTTTTTTCGGAGCCCTATGAATTGCGTTTTCGTTCATTCGTCCTCACCCAAAGAGTTTGGAGCCATACTTCATGATTGACTAATGAGGAGCCTCTAGTGCAATCCTCCATTCTCCAGGGTTTTTCATCGTCAAGTGCGGATCCTCTTGACTGGGAAATGTGATCTTTGTTATTTTCCCGATTGATTCCTTTGCCAAACGTGTATATGTATATTATGATATTGTTGTTTTTGTTGTTGTTTGTATTTTGTTTTGTGTTGTGCAGAAAAAGAAGGGTTAGAGACGAGAGTCGTCATAGACTAATCACGGAAAGGGCAAGACGGACCAAATCAGTGTCTTATCTTTGCTTTCCTTTTATCTCCGATAAAAGGTAAGTAAAGAGGGGCAACTGTCATACCCTAATTTCGTCCGGGGATTATTACTTGATAATATGCAACCTTTGATCGGCCGCTTTGAGATACTTGGCATCCTTTGTTTCACAATATGTGAAGTCCCGAGACATGCCGGAAATCAAAAGGAAGCAGGCTTACGCGATCCGTGAAATTCCGTAATGTGGCGGAAACCAAAAGGAGGTGTTTTTGCGTAACCCGTGAGTTTCCCTAACTTCTTCGAAAGCTAAAAAAGAGTAAATAAATGATCTGTGACGATTCGTAACCTTACGGAAAGGAAATAGGTGTCTTTACGAAATTCGTAAAGTTTCGTAACGTTACGGAAAAAGAATTACCAATAAAAAGTAGAAGGGGGGTGCATTTAGTAAAAAGGGGGGTACAAATAGCAATCAGGCCCACTTGGGCCTTCCAGTTTCTTCCTCCAGAAGGCAGTTGCTTCTGGAGGAAGCAACCTTGCTCGCCTGGGCGAGCTGGGTGGCAAGCTCCTCCCCTAGAAGAGGAAAAGGGTTCAGCCTTCTTGGCACTTCTTATTCTCTTGAAATTGCTGAGGAAAATTGTTTTCGTGAAGAAAATCCAAGCCGAGGCGCTTCCGTAACGTTTCCGTGAGTAATTACACGAAGATTTTCAACCGTTCTTCAACATTCATCGTTCGTTCTTCGTTTTCTTCAGTCTTCAACTGGTAAGTACCTCAAACCGAGCTTTTCAATTCATTCTATGTACCCGTGGTGGTCCACATTTTGTTTCATGTATTTTTATTCTCGTTTTCATTTACTTTCCTTACCCCCTTTTGACGTGCTTCAGTCATTTATTTAAGTCATTTATCGCCTAATCAAAAAATAAAATAAATTTCCACCGATCATTTGATTTGTAATATCCGTTAATTTCTATTAAAATGAATTTCGACCGTTCGGTCGTGCCGTAACCACGTTGGAAATAAAAAAAGAGGTAAAATAATAATATAATAATCAAAAAATACCTTTTAGTAAAATAAAGCAAAAAATCAATCGGATGCTTTCTCTTTGGGATTTCTCATTCTTAATTGAATTGACTAATAACTAAAGTGAAACCAAGGCTAAAATCAACCCGCCAAGTCAAGCTCGTCCACAAAAAATCACTAAAAAAGGATTTGAAAGTTTATTATATCAGTTTTTCTTACCAAGTAAAAAGGATCATTTTTAAGGTCCAACGCCTTAAAATGATCACCATTCAAGTAAAAAGAATCGCTTGATTCACTCTTAAGAAAGAACTATGTAAGTCTGATTTCCTCTTCGATGGAGGGTACGTAGGAGCAAAAGCCCCACTTTTGTCGACCTCAAAAAATAAAAAGAAATAAAAGTTAAGGTAACACAATTTCCACAAATTCTAAAAAATAGGTTGTTGTCCTTTGAGACAAACGTGAGAGGTGCTAATACCTTCCTCAAACGTAAATACAACTCCCGAACTTAGAATTTTCTTTTTGACTGATTTCCTTCGGTTTTTCTGACGTTTTCCACAAATAAACGTTGGTGGCGACTCCGCGCATCTTTCCTCCTTTGGAAAGCGCACCCGTGAGCCTCGCCTCGTACGCCCGCAAAAGGGCATGTTGCGACAGCAATAAATAAAAGAAGTTTAAGGGAAGAGAGGAATGCAAACTTGATTTATACTGGTTCGGGTACTTCCCGTGCCTACGTCCAGTCCTCAAGCAACCCACTTGATATTTTCCACTCTCTTTGTAAAACTCCTTTTACAAAGTCTGAACCACACAAGGACAATCCTTCCCTTGTGTTCAGGAATCCTCTACAACAAGAGACCCACGGTCTCTTAATCCCTTTTCAAAAATAAGAAGAAGAGATCTCTCTTAAAAGAGATAGATTGTACAATGAAGATCAATCAAAATTCCTTATTGAATATGCAAGTGGTTGACCAAGGAATCTTTTTGAGAGGATAAGATAGTTCAGTTCAGAAAAACTCTTAATCTTTTGAGAGGATAAAATTATTTGGGCAATGAAAACTCTCTTTAAAACATTTCAATGGCCATTCATAAAACATTTGAATAGATGTGTCTCTTGGAAATTATTTTCTGAAAATCCCCTCTAGTAATCGATTACAAGACTTGTGTAATCGATTACAGGCTTTAAAATTTGAATTAAAACGTTCAATAAACTGTTGGTAATCAATTACCATCCATGCGTAATCAATTACACATTATAAATTTTGAATTCAAATTTCTAGTGACTGTGATAAACATTTTCAGCTGCTGGTAATCGATTACCAGAGAGAAAATCTCAATTTGAAATGATAGAATTGTTTGGTCAAACCTTTTGTTTTTTCAATTTGGAAACTTCTTCCTAAAGATTCTAGAGATCAACTTGATCATATATCTTGATTTTCTTGGATTCTTGTCTTGAATAAAACTTAGAAGCACTTGATCCTGTAGCATCATCAAGACATCAAAACATCTTGCTTCTACATAGGAGTCATTTGACTTAATCCATCAACTGAAAGATCCTTCAACTATTTCTCGTCCTTGAAAAATTCTTTTTGCAAGAATCAACTGCGTCTTTCATTCTTCCTCACTACGAGGTTGTGAAAACAAGACAACAATTGGTACCTCTACGCCCTACACTGGGGCAATGAAAGGCCCCATGCATAAACCTCAAACAAACCTAGGGGTAGATTAGAAGTTCTCACCCAATAGGTTCCTTGCTACAAGGTCATGGCGAAAGACAACGATTGTGCCTCAAAGCCTTGCACTGGGGCAATGAAAGGCAGCATGTAAAAACCTCAAGCGAACCTAGGGGCAGATTAGAAGTTTTCACCCAATAGGTTCCCAGGTACAAGGTCATGACGAAAGATAACAATTGGTACCTCAAAGCCTTACACTGGGGCAATGAGGGGCATCATGCATGAGCCTCAAGTGAACATAGGGGCAGATCAAAAGTTCTCACCCATCGATGTTTTTTTTAACAGAGAAAAAGAGGGGGGGGGGGAGAAAAACCCTAGAATTTCAATAGATGGATTAAACGTCAAACAGCTTCATTGTCGTCACTCCAAAATGGTCAAGTGACTAAATCAAACAGAACATACACTCTGAGGGAGTTCTCGGAGAGATTTGCAAAAGATAGGATAAGGTTGCATGAATTATTACTTTTTTCAAAAGGACATTCAATCTGTGTTTTCCAAAAAGATTAAATCAAAATCAAAATCACAAAATAGGGAAAGAATGTCATGAACATTGTACAACTTTCCATTGCATTGCATTGTTTCATATGAGGTCAGCGTTACCAAGTTTCACAACAAAGGTTGCATGCGTCTGCATCCCTAAAAATCATGTTAACTGCATAGATTTCCTACATCTCGTGTCCAATCTTTTTGGATGACCGGCCCTCTCAATGAGTCGATCTCTTGCTTTCTCATAAAGGTGGACCCTTGGGTACTAGTACCTAACACCTTTAGAGGACTGTATGTCCTCGCCATCAGAGGACTGCACATCCTCGCCTGCAGAGGGCTGCACGCCCTCGCCTTTAGAGGGCTACGCGTCCTCATTTTCAGTGTGCTCCATATCCACACCTTAGGAGAATATAAGGTCCTTTGCCTTTAGATGCTTAACCGAGACTTGTGCTCCCGGTTAAGGGGCCAGTAATGTCCTTTTATCAGTTCCTGGGCCATCCCCTGATATTGGAAGGCGACCAACTGTGCAAGCACATCCAGAGAGGGAGGCTATCACGCATCTACTATGCATACCGGGGCAAGATTTCACCCGTGCCGCTGCAAAAAGACGAGTGCGGATCATGCGCACCAACATGACCACTCTTACATGGATATGGATGACGTCGCTATTTAGCAACATTCTGCCTAGCGACCACAATGCCAATCTCCCCCTACAGATGTATCAGTTGGTCTGTGCCGTCATGACATAGGTAAGTATGCACATGGCTCAATTGATTTCTAATGTCATCTATTGTTTGCAGGGATCGCGCCTACAAGACGCCCAGTGGACCCGAAGAAGTCCAACAGGGCCCTGGGGTTTCCAGCTCTGGTGGCGGGCCTCTGTCAGTCCTACAGGGTGCCCGTTCCCCCAGCGAGGTCATGCCATCGTGACATAGGTAAGTATACATATGGTTCAACTGATTTCTGATACCATCTATTGTTTGCAGGAATCGCACCCACAAAGACACTCAGTGGACCCGGAGAAGTCCAACAGGGCCCTGGGGTTTCCAACTCTGGTTACGGGCCTCTGTAGTCCTACAGGGTTCCCGTTCCCCAGGCAAGGTCACGTCATCATGACATAGGTAAGTATGCACCTCGCTCAACTGATTTTTGATTTCATCTATTGTTTGCAGGGATCGCGCCTGCAAGACACCCAGTGGACCCGAAGAAGTCCAACAGGGTCTTGGAGTTGTCAAGCTCTAATTATGGGTCTCTGTCAGTTCTACGGAGTGCTTGTCACCTCCGGCAAGGGCATTAGGCCCCCTACTAATCGAGCTTTCATCAAGAAGTACTGCGTCCCCAGGCAGGCGCAGGGCGAAACACCACATCAGCCTGGGGATGGCCGGCAGCGGGCAATAGACGCACCGCCATCACCTCTAGAGTTCACCTCAGTTCATCCACAAAAAGGTTAGAGCGTTGCTTACTACCCATGGCCGACCAATAGGCGACCAAGTCCAAAGCCAAAGGTAAGCAAAGTACTAGGTCCATGACCAACAAGCCATCATGCGTCCAGCTCAAGACATTAAAGAAGCGCTACTAGGAGGGCAACCTAGTACCTTTTAAATCTATGCTTGTTATTTGATCACCTTTGTTTCTCAAGTCATAGCAGGACACACCTATTTACTCATGATCCTAGGGAATTTAAATAGAACAAGGCACAAGCTCGGAAGGTAGTCATACCTCACAAAAAGAAATATGACATATGTATGTTTAGGTAGAAAGATACCTTGAATACTTCACAAAATATATATATGTATGTTTAGGTAGCAAGATACCTTGGATATGCATGTATATAGCAAAAATATCTCACAAAACATATATATGTATGTTTAGGAAGCAAGATACCTGGGACACGCATGTATATAGCAAAATACTTCACAAAAATATACGTATGTTTAGGTAGGAAAATACCTCATGGAAAAAAAGAGAGCAAAAAGAGAGCGAGCAAGAAAAGAATAAGAAGGAAGAAAAAAATAGAAAATAAAAAATAATAAAGGTTGTCTAGCTACAAAACAACATGCTTGTAAAAAGAGATAACTTCCAGCTTTTCTTTGAAAAATTCACTCATCATAACCAGTTTTTGAAAAAATGTGTATACACCTGAAGGGTGAGTGCTGTGAAAATTTTCTCGAACGCCCAAAATGGACTCGGATGAATGCATGATTTGATAAAGGAACATATTTTGGAAACACTAGGTTGACTTACGTAGGGAAAATGAATCCTGAGCCCTAGTGTCACATGACCATAAAAACTTGATGCTTGAGTGTCCACATGGGTGCATGCATGACCAGTTTTGCATAAAATTTCCTAATCATCATTGTTGCATGTATATCATGGAAATAATGTGGGACATCCCCTTTATCCCCGAACCGCTGGCCAAACCCTGACATATATCATGACCAGCCGTTCTACAAGCCTTGAGCCAAAATCCCAACTTATCATAAACTTTGACCCAGGATGAGAATGTCGATCCTTGCCCTCGGAAGAAAACAAAAAAAAAAAAAGAAAAGAAAAATTCTTGTTAGTGCTTGGCTCTACTGAGTTTTAAAAGATTGGCTAAGATTTTGTTAAAACATAAGCACTTAGACAATGAAGGAAAGCTGGAGTTGCTGCACATGATGTCCAACGTTATGTCAAAGAATAAGATCGGGCTGCACAATGCACAAGGCAAGATGAAATGTCAAATGAAGAATTGAAGCTGCAGGATTCACGATGTCGGATACAATGTCCAGGACATCCTGCCTGAAAATACTGGAATTGCTAAAAGCATTGAAGCTGCAGGATCCACGATGTCGGATACAATGTCCAGGACATCCTGCCCGAAAATACTGGAGTTGCTAAAAGCATTGAAGCTGCAGGATCCACGATGTCGGATACGATGTCCAGGACATCTGGCCCGAAAATACTGGACATATAAATCTGTTATATCTTTAACAGATTATTGTGCAGTTAGCAAGAGATAAGATGATCTATCTTTAGGAACGAATTAAAAGATAATTAAAGTTCGAATTACAAACTAGAAGAGTTCGTTCAGGGATTAAAGATTAAAGATAAAAACTAAAAGATCAAACTGTATCTTTTAGATCTTTAAGTGCAGATTTTTCAGAAGAATGATAGATCTCATCCAGCACAAGAAGTTGCAGCCCAGAAACGCACACGGCTATATAAACATGAAGGCTGCACGATTGAAGAGTTATTTTGTGAGTTTTGGGACTTGAGTGTTTTGTGAGCCACCTTGATGTTACTCTAACATCAAGTGTTGGACCTGAGTGTGTAGAGTTGATCTCTAGTGTGTAGAGTTGATCTCTAGTGTGTAGAGTTGATCTCTAGTGTGTGGAGTTGATCTCTATTGTTCAGAGAGCAATCTCTGGTGTGTCTTTGATTTGTTTGTAAACACGGGAGTGTGATTGAGAGGGAGTGAGCGGGGTTCTCATATCTAAGAGTGGCTCTTAGGTAGAGATTGCACGGGTAGTGGTTAGGTGAGAAGGTTGTAAACAGTGGCTGTTAGACCTTGAACTAACACTATTTTAGTGGATTTCCTCCCTGGCTTGGTAGCCCCCAGATGTAGGTGAGGTTGCACCGAACTGGGTTAACAATTCTCTTGTGTTATTTACTTGTTTAAACTGTACACACTGTCAAATATAATCTGCATGTTCTGAAGCGTGATGTCGTGACATCCTGTACGACATCTGTCCCAAGTATCAGAATTTCAATTGGTATCAGAGCAGGCACTCGAAATCACTGAGTGAGATCTAGGGAGATAAATTCTGATGAACATGGAGAAAGAAGGAGGACCAGTGAACAGACCACCAATTCTGGATGGAACCAACTATGAATACTGGAAAGCAAGGATGGTGGCCTTCCTCAAATCACTGGACAGCAGAACCTGGAAAGCTGTCATCAAAGGCTGGGAACATCCCAAGATGCTGGACACAGAAGGAAAGCTCACTGATGAATTGAAGCCAGAAGAAGACTGGACTAAAGAAGAAGACGAATTGGCACTTGGAAACTCCAAAGCCTTGAATGCTCTATTCAATGGAGTTGACAAGAATATCTTCAGACTGATCAACACATGCACAGTGGCCAAAGATGCATGGGAGATCCTGAAAACCACTCATGAAGGAACCTCCAAAGTGAAGATGTCCAGATTGCAACTCTTGGCTACAAAATTCGAAAATCTGAAGATGAAGGAGGAAGAATGTATTCATGACTTCCACATGAACATTCTTGAAATTGCCAATGCTTGCACTACCTTGGGAGAAAGAATGACTGATGAAAAGCTGGTGAGAAAGATCCTCAGATCCTTGCCTAAGAGATTTGACATGAAAGTCACTGCAATAGAGGAGGCCCAAGACATTTGCAACATGAGAGTAGATGAACTCATTGGTTCTCTTCAAACCTTTGAGCTAGGACTCTCGGATAGGGCTGAAAAGAAGAGCAAGAATCTGGCGTTCGTGTCCAATGATGAAGGAGAAGAAGATGAGTATGACCTGGATACTGATGAAGGTCTGACTAAGGCAGTTGTGCTCCTTGGAAAGCAGTTCAACAAAGTGCTGAACAGAATGGACAGGAGGCAGAAACCACATGTCCAGAACATCCCTTTCGACATCAGGAAAGGTAGTAAATACCAGAAAAGGTCAGATGAAAAGCCCAGTCACAGCAAAGGAATTCAATGCCATGGGTGTGAAGGCTATGGACACATCATAGCTGAATGTCCCACTCATCTCAAGAAGCAGAGGAGAGGACTTTCTGTATGTCGGTCTGATGATACAGAGAGTGAACAAGAAAGTGATTCTGACAGAGATGTAAATGCACTCACTGGGAGATTTGAATCTGCTGAAGATTCAAGTGATACAGATAGTGAAATCACTTTTGATGAGCTTGCTATATCCTATAGAAAACTATGCATCAAAAGTGAGAAGATCCTTCAGCAAGAAGCACAACTGAAGAAGGTCATTGCAGATCTGGAGGCTGAGAAGAAGGCACATGAAGAGGAGATCTCTGAGCTTAAAGGAGAAGTTGGTTTTCTGAACTCTAAACTGGAAAACATGACAAAATCAATAAAGATGCTGAATAAAGGCTCAGATACGCTTGATGAGGTGCTACAGCTTGGAAAGAATGTTGGAAACCAGAGAGGACTTGGATTTAATCCTAAGTCTGCTGGCAGAACAACCATGACAGAATTTGTTCCTGCCAGAAACAGCACTGGAGCCACGATGTCACAACATCGGTCTCGACATCATGGAACGCAGCAGAAAAGGAGCAAGAGAAAGAAGTGGAGGTGTCACTACTGTGGCAGGTATGGTCACATAAAGCCCTTTTGCTATCATTTACATGGCCATCCACATCATGGAACTCAAGGGAGCAGCAGTGGAAGGAAGATGATGTGGGTTCCAAAACACAAGACTGTTAGTCTTGCTGTTCATACTTCACTTAGAGCATCAGCTAAAGAAGATTGGTACCTAGATAGCGGCTGTTCCAGACACATGACAGGAGTCAAAGAATTCCTGGTGAACATTGAACCTTGCTCCACTAGCTATGTGACATTTGGAGATGGTTCTAAAGGAAAGATCACTGGAATGGGAAAGCTAGTCCTTGATGGACTTCCTAGTCTGGACAAAGTACTGCTGGTGAAGGGACTGACTGCAAACTTGATCAGCATCAGTCAGCTGTGTGATGAAGGATTCAATGTAAACTTCACAAAGTCAGAATGCTTGGTGACAAATGAGAAGAGTGAAGTTCTAATGAAGGGCAGCAGATCAAAGGACAACTGTTACCTATGGACACCTCAAGAAACCAGTTACTCCTCCACATGTCTATTCTCCAAAGAAGATGAAGTCAGAATATGGCATCAAAGATTTGGGCATCTGCACTTAAGAGGCATGAAGAAAATCATTGACAAAGGTGCTGTTAGAGGCATTCCCAATCTGAAAATAGAAGAAGGCAGAATCTGTGGTGAATGTCAGATTGGAAAGCAAGTCAAGATGTCCCACCAGAAGCTTCAACATCAGACCACTTCCAGAGTGCTGGAACTACTTCACATGGACTTGATGGGGCCTATGCAAGTTGAAAGCCTTGGAGGAAAGAGGTATGCCTATGTTGTTGTGGATGATTTCTCCAGATTTACCTGGGTCAACTTTATCAGAGAAAAATCAGACACCTTTGAAGTATTCAAGGAGTTGAGTCTAAGACTTCAAAGAGAAAAAGACTGTGTGATCAAGAGAATCAGGAGTGACCATGGCAGAGAGTTTGAAAACAGCAAGTTTACTGAATACTGCACATCTGAAGGCATCACTCATGAGTTCTCTGCAGCCATTACACCACAACAGAATGGCATAGTTGAGAGGAAAAACAGGACTTTGCAAGAAGCTGCTAGGGTCATGCTTCATGCCAAAGAACTTCCCTATAATCTCTGGGCTGAAGCCATGAACACAGCATGCTACATCCACAACAGAGTCACACTGAGAAGAGGGACTCCAACCACACTGTATGAAATCTGGAAAGGGAGGAAGCCAACTGTCAAGCACTTCCACATCTTTGGAAGTCCATGTTACATTTTGGCAGATAGAGAGCAAAGGAGAAAGATGGATCCCAAGAGTGATGCAGGAATATTCCTGGGATACTCTACAAACAGCAGAGCATATAGAGTATTCAATTCCAGAACCAGAACTGTGATGGAATCCATCAATGTGGTTGTTGATGATCTAACTCCAGCAAGAAAGAAGGATGTCGAAGAAGATGTCAGAACATCGGGAGACAATGTAGCAGATACAGCTAAAAGTGCAGAAAATGCAGAAAACTCTGATTCTGCTACAGATGAACCAAACATCAATCAACCTGACAAGAAACCCTCCATTAGAATCCAGAAGATGCACCCCAAGGAGCTGATTATAGGAGATCCAAACAGAGGGGTCACTACAAGATCAAGGGAGATTGAGATTGTCTCCAATTCATGCTTTGTCTCCAAAATTGAGCCCAAAAATGTGAAAGAGGCACTGACTGATGAGTTCTGGATCAATGCTATGCAAGAAGAATTGGAGCAATTCAAAAGGAATGAAGTTTGGGAGCTAGTTCCTAGACCCGAGGGAACTAATGTAATTGGCACCAAGTGGATCTTCAAGAACAAAACCAATGAAGAAGGTGTCATAACCAGAAACAAGGCCAGACTTGTTGCTCAAGGCTACACTCAGATTGAAGGTGTAGACTTTGATGAAACTTTCGCTCCAGTTGCTAGACTTGAGTCCATCAGATTGTTACTTGGTGTAGCTTGCATCCTCAAATTCAAGCTGTACCAGATGGATGTGAAGAGCGCGTTTCTGAATGGATACCTGAATGAAGAAGTCTATGTGGAGCAGCCAAAGGGATTTGTAGATCCAACTCATCCAGATCATGTATACAGGCTCAAGAAGGCTCTCTATGGATTGAAGCAAGCTCCAAGAGCTTGGTATGAAAGGCTAACAGAGTTCCTTACTCAGCAAGGGTATAGGAAGGGAGGAATTGACAAGACTCTCTTTGTCAAACAAGATGCTGAAAACTTGATGATAGCACAGATATATGTTGATGACATTGTGTTTGGAGGAATGTCGAATGAGATGCTTCGACATTTTGTCCAACAGATGCAATCTGAATTTGAGATGAGTCTTGTTGGAGAGCTGACTTATTTTCTGGGACTTCAAGTGAAGCAGATGGAAGACTCCATATTCCTCTCACAAAGCAAGTATGCAAAGAACATTGTCAAGAAGTTTGGGATGGAGAATGCCAGCCATAAAAGAACTCCTGCACCTACTCACTTGAAGCTGACAAAAGATGAAGCTGGTACCAGTGTTGATCAAAGTCTGTACAGAAGCATGATTGGGAGCTTACTATATTTAACAGCTAGCAGACCTGACATCACCTATGCAGTAGGTGTTTGTGCAAGATATCAAGCCAATCCCAAGATAAGTCACTTGAATCAAGTAAAGAGAATTCTGAAATATGTAAATGGCACCAGTGACTATGGGATTATGTACTGTCATTGTTCAGATTCAATGCTGGTTGGGTATTGTGATGCTGATTGGGCTGGAAGTGCAGATGACAGAAAAAGCACTTCTGGTGGATGTTTCTATTTGGGAACCAATCTTATTTCATGGTTCAGCAAGAAGCAGAACTGTGTGTCCCTATCTACCGCAGAAGCAGAGTATATTGCAGCAGGAAGCAGCTGTTCACAACTAGTTTGGATGAAGCAGATGCTCAAGGAGTACAATGTCGAACAAGATGTCATGACATTATACTGTGACAACTTGAGTGCTATTAATATTTCTAAAAATCCTGTGCAACACAGCAGAACCAAGCACATTGACATTAGACATCACTATATCAGAGAGCTTGTTGATGATAAAGTTATCACACTGGAGCATGTTGACACTGAGGAACAAATAGCAGATATTTTCACAAAGCCATTGGATGCAAAACAGTTTGAAAAACTGAGGGGCAAGCTGGGCATTTGTCTGCTAGAGGAATTATAGCAGCTACTGCAATCTGAACGTGCTCAAACGTATCACTTAACATTAATAGCACGTTCACTACAAAGCAAATTCGACCGTTGCTTCACACGTCCCTCTACATTCCTCATTCAAATTTATATTTTCATGGCATTCGTGTTTTCATCAGCATTTCCCAATAGCTCTCAGAAATTCACGAAACCATTCCAAACGCTCTGCTTTTCCATGGCTACCTCACCAAAAGAAACTTCAGCTCCTGGTTCACCCGCTGTACCATCATCTCCATTATCCACCAAAGCACCAGCAAACCAGGAACGACCTGAATTCAATATCCAGCCCATACAAATGATTCCTGGTTCAGCCCCTGTTCCTGAAAAACTAGTTCCCAGAAGACAACAGGGAGTGAAGATTGCTGAAAACCCTAGCCCTGCAACAAGTCCTAGGGAAGTAGACCCGGAGATGGACAAGAAGATCCGCAGTATTGTGAGTAACATTCTGAAAAATGCCTCTGTTCCTGATACTGATGAAGATGTTCCAACATCTTCCACCCCAAATGCTTCTGTGCCTGATGTTGATAAAGATGTTCCAACATCTTCCGCTCCAAATGCTGAAGCCCTTCCTTCACCCAGTGAAGAGGAATCAACAGAAGAAGAGGATCAAGCCTCAGAGGAGACCCCTGCACCACGGGCACCAGAACCTGCTCCAGGTGACCTCATTGACCTTGAAGAAGTAGAATCTGATGAGGAACCCATTGCCAACAGGTTGGCACCTGGCATTGCAGAAAGGTTACAAAGCAGAAAAGGGAAAACCCCCATTAAGAGGTCTGGACGAATCAAAACTATGGCCCAGAAGAAGAGCACTCCAATCACTCCTACCAAATCCAGAAGGAGCAAAGTTGCAATCCCCTCCAAGAAGAGGAAAGAAATTTCCTCATCTGATTCTGATGATGATGTCGAACTAGATGTCTCGACATCAAAGAGGGCCAAGAAATCTGGGAGAAAGGTGCCTGGAAATGTTCCTGATGCACCACTGGACAACATCTCTTTCCACTCCATTGGCAATGTTGAAAAGTGGAAATATGTGTATCAACGCAGACTTGCGGTTGAAAGAGAACTGGGAAGAGATGCCTTGGCTTACAAGGAGATCATGGACCTCATTAAGGCTGCTGGACTACTGAAGACAGTCACCAAGTTGGGAGACTGTTATGAAAGCCTAGTCAGGGAATTTATTGTCAACATTCCCTCTGACATAACAAACAGAAAGAGTGATGAGTATCAAAAAGTATTCGTCAGAGGAAAATGTGTTAGATTCTCTCCTGCTGTGATCAACAAGTACCTGGGCAGACCTACTGAAGGAGTGGTGGATATTGATTTTTCTGAGCATCAGATTGCCAAGGAAATCACTGCCAAACGAGTCCAGCATTGGCCAAAGAAAGGGAAGCTTTCTGCAGGGAAGCTGAGTGTGAAGTATGCAATTCTGCATAGGATTGGCGCTGCAAACTGGGTACCCACCAATCATACTTCCACTGTTGCCACAGGTTTAGGTAAATTTCTGTATGCTGTTGGAATCAAGTCCAAATTTAATTTTGGAAACTATATTTTTGATCAAACTGTTAAGCATTCAGAATCGTTTGCTGTCAAATTACCCATTGCCTTCCCTACTGTATTGTGTGGCATTATGTTGAGTCAACATCCAAATATTTTAAACAACATTGACTCTGTGATGAAGAGAGAATCTCCTCTATCCCTGCATTACAAACTGTTTGAGGGGACACATGTCCCAGACATTGTCTCGACATCAGGGAAAGCTGCTGCTTCAGGTGCTATGTCCAAAGATACTTTGATTGCTGAACTCAAGGACACATGCAAGGTGCTGGAAGCCACCATCAAAGCCAACACAGAGAAGAAGATGGAGCTGGAACGCCTGATCAAGAGACTCTCAGACAGTGGCATTGATGATGGTGAAGCAGCTGAGGAAGAAGAAGAAGCAGCTGAGGAAGAAGAAGAAGCAGCTGAGGCAGAGGAAGATGCAGCAGAGGATACAGATTCAGATGATGATGATGATTCTGAAGCCACCCCATGATCATCAGACCTTTATGTTTTTTTGCTTTTACTTTTATTAGCTAAAGGGGCATGTCCCTTTGAACAATGGTTACTATTGGTCTGTAATATTTGCACCTTAAGCTCATGCATTCTACTTTTGTCAAATTCTGTCTAAAAAGGGGGAGTAATAGTTATGCATGATTTGGGAGTAATGGTATTAATATGTATGCAATAGTAGTATTATGCATGATGTATGATTTTGAGAAGTAGGATACGATGTATGCATGATTCATGATTTTGAGGGGGAGACTGCTGCTGATGATGACTGATGTAAGCTACTAGTAGCTGATAGAAGATGCTGCAGTAAGAGCATGAAGACAGGGGGAGCAAAAAGCTAATGTCACATGAGATGTCTCGACATCCTGGAAAAGACTAGTAGCTGATAGAAGATGCTGCAGTAAGCTTGGAGACAGGGGGAGCAGAAGCAGAAAGCTGATGTCACGTGAGATGTCTTGACATCCTGGAAACGACTTGCAACTTGTCTAAACTACAGATTCCGTTGTGCTTGATTACTCTGATAATGAAAGTTGCTGATCCCACTTGCATAACTGCTCGTACCTGCTCAGGAAGTGTCTAAGTATGTTTTAGACAAAATTTGCCAAAGGGGGAGATTGTTAGTGCTTGGCTCTACTGAGTTTTAAAAGATTGGCTAAGATTTTGTTAAAACATAAGCACTTAGACAATGAAGGAAAGCTGGAGTTGCTGCACATGATGTCCAACGTTATGTCAAAGAATAAGATCGGGCTGCACAATGCACAAGGCAAGATGAAATGTCAAATGAAGAATTGAAGCTGCAGGATTCACGATGTCGGATACAATGTCCAGGACATCCTGCCTGAAAATACTGGAATTGCTAAAAGCATTGAAGCTGCAGGATCCACGATGTCGGATACAATGTCCAGGACATCCTGCCCGAAAATACTGGAGTTGCTAAAAGCATTGAAGCTGCAGGATCCACGATGTCGGATACGATGTCCAGGACATCTGGCCCGAAAATACTGGACATATAAATCTGTTATATCTTTAACAGATTATTGTGCAGTTAGCAAGAGATAAGATGATCTATCTTTAGGAACGAATTAAAAGATAATTAAAGTTCGAATTACAAACTAGAAGAGTTCGTTCAGGGATTAAAGATTAAAGATAAAAACTAAAAGATCAAACTGTATCTTTTAGATCTTTAAGTGCAGATTTTTCAGAAGAATGATAGATCTCATCCAGCACAAGAAGTTGCAGCCCAGATACGCTCATTGCTATATAAACACGAAGGCTGCACGAGTTCTGTACCAAGTCCGGGATTGAAGAGTTATTTTGTGAGTTTTTGGACTTGAGTGTTTTGTGAGCCACCTTGATGTTACTCTAACATCAAGTGTTGGACCTGAGTGTGTAGAGTTGATCTCTAGTGTGTAGAGTTGATCTCTAGTGTGTAGAGTTGATCTCTAGTGTGTGGAGTTGATCTCTATTGTTCACAGAGCAATCTCTGGTGTGTCTTTGATTTGTTTGTAAACACGGGAGTGTGATTGAGAGGGAGTGAGCGGGGTTCTCATATCTAAGAGTGGCTCTTAGGTAGAGATTGCACGGGTAGTGGTTAGGTGAGAAGGTTGTAAACAGTGGCTGTTAGACCTTGAACTAACACTATTTTAGTGGATTTCCTCCCTGGCTTGGTAGCCCCCAGATGTAGGTGAGGTTGCACCGAACTGGGTTAACAATTCTCTTGTGTTATTTACTTGTTTAAACTGTACACACTGTCAAATATAATCTGCATGTTCTGAAGCGTGATGTCGTGACATCCTGTACGACATCTGTCCCCAGTATCAGAATTTCAATTCTCAATCAAAGAGTGGGAGAAAGCAAAAAAAGGAAAGAAAATTCCCAATCAAGGATCGGAAGAAAACAAAAGAAACATCCAGAAAGGTCTTTGGGCCAGACAATATCTGAACAATACAGAATTGTCACCAAGTAAACGAAAAAAAAAGAAAGGAAACCACAACCTAAAGTGGCCCTCTCCCTTTGATTGCCAACCAAAATCCTGTGCGTCGGTGACTTGTTCACCTCACACTAAACAAAAACAAATAAGGAAAAGGCCAAAAACACTCAAAGCCAAAGTTCCTACCAAGAAAAAACAAACCATTCCAAAGAAAAAGTACTATTGATCCATGATCACGCATGTAATCTTTGATTTGATAGGAAATGATTTGCAAAATCAAGTCATGACATATCTATGGTTCGGAATTAGGATAAAACACTTACCTGTGTGAGATTGATACACTTTGAGTGATTTTCTCCTATCTTTGTTGGACCCAGTGTTTCCTCTAAATGGTCGTTTAGAAACGAAATGCTAACATCCAAAATCTCATTTATGGTTATGAGAAAATTTCATCAGCATACTCTCCACCCAGTGTTTTGTGCATATATTTTGTTTGGACTATTGCGTTAGTGCTTACTTCGTTGTTGTCAATAGTGTTTGTTGAAATTCTGGAACCGTGTAGAGTTTTTTCATTTAGGAACTTCGTCCTAAAAATAAAATGAACCAAAAATCCTGATAAAAAGAAAGAAGCGTTGTGAATAAATGTCATGTTCATAAAAAAAGAAAAAGGTTTTTGTTTATATATATGTGTAAAAGGAAAGTGTGTAGAAGGATTTTGTGTGTGTAAATAATGCGTGAAAAGAAATTCTTGTGTGTGTGAGCGATGAGTGTATATAAAGAAACTTTTGTATAAACTACGTGTGTGGGTGGGAAAAAAACGAAAAAAGAGGAAGTCTTTTGAGCATGAATAGGGTTTGTATATAGACCGTGTTGACGTCAAGAAAAAGAGTTCTAATGCGTGTACAGAAAACGTTCGTCATGTATAAGAATGTAGGTGTACAAAGAAAATGTTTTCCTCATAGAGGGCAATGGATGTATAGTTTTGTGAATATAAAAATGAAACAAAAAGGAAAAAGAAAGAAAGACCTCGAAGGTCGACATGTTATAGTTAAGAAGTATAAATCATTCGTAAAGAGCAAACGTATCTTCTGGAAACAAGGGACTGACGCTAAGAGTTTATTTTCCGGAATAACCGAGATAAGAATGGATGAATTCATTGAACTGATGAAAGAACATAACTTGGAAACATTGGGTCTGTTTGTGTAAATTCCCAACCGTAGTATCACAATGCCATAAACGGGATGCTGGAGTGCCCACCTGGCTGTAGCCATGACTAATTTTGCACGTTGTTTTCAAATCATCATTGTCACGCGTGCCTTGTGGAGTAATATGGGAGTTCGGCCCGAGACCGACACCTTGACACCCAAATTTGTTTTGCCCCAGATATCAAGATTGGGTTCCCACGATAAAAGACCCCATTGAAACACAACCTTAGACTTTTTTGAACCTTGGCCTATCAAAAGAATCCTCATCCTTACCCCCGAAGCAAAGGACAGCGGAATCTCCTCAAGGGAGAGCAAATAGAATGCTAAAACCCGATTTCCCAAAGAAAGGAAAGGAGGAAGTGAAAAGAAAAGAAAGAAAAAGAACAATAAAAAAGAAAGAAAAAGAAGGATTCCCGATCGAAGATCGAAAGGAAGTGAAAATGGAAAAGATCGGAGGAAAACAAAGTAATTCTCGATCAATGAAAGAAAGGGAATGGAAAATCTTCAGACCAGATAAATTTTCGGCAAGATAAGTGACTGTCAGCAAAGGAAAACCCATTTTTGGTGTCTCTTCCTTTCGAATTGCCATTCAAAGTCATTCTCGACTTGCGATATCCCACCCCACATGAACAAAGAGGAAAAGACCGAAACACCCAACTTCCTCTCCAAAAAACACTACCCTCGAGAAAATCCTATTGGTCTGTGATCGTACGTTTGATCTTTGATTCGATACGAAATCGTGTGCAAAATAAAGTCATGGTGCAGTTATGGTTATGGAATAGGGTGAAACACTTGCCTGTGTGAGTTTTATACACTATGAGTGATTTATTTTCAGCTTAGCCCGATGTTTCCCCCGCATGTTCATTTCGAAGCTAAATGTTGACATCCTGCCCTTTCATTTTCGGTCACAAGGAAGATTACCCTTGGCACAAGTATATTGTTTCTCTAAGATATGGTGCTCTAGCGAATGATTTATTTTTCTTTGCAAAAAGCATGTTCGCCCTTTTTTTCGGAGCCCCATGAATTGCATTTTCGTTCATGCATCCTCCACCAAAGAGTTTGGAGCTATGCTTCATGATTGACTAGTGAGGACCCTCTAGTGCAATCCTCCATTCTCGCCTTTTTTCGGAGCCCCATGAATTGCGTTTTCGTTCATGCGTCCTCCACCCAAAGAGTTTGGAGCCATACTTCATGATTGACTAGTGAGGACCCTCTAGTGCAATCCTCCATTCTCCAGGGTTTTTCATCGTCAAGTGCGGATCCTCTTGACTGGGAAATGTGATCTTTGTTATTTTCCTGATTGATTCCTTTGCCAAACGTGTATATGTATATTATGATATTGTTTTTTTTGTTGTTGTTTGCATTTTGTTTTGTGTTGTGCAGAAAAAGAAGGAGTAGAGACGAGAGTCGTCATAGACTAATCACGGAAAGGGCAAGATGGACTAAATCAGTGTCTTATCTTTTCTTTCCTCTTATCTCCGATAAAAGGTAAGTAAAGAGGGGCAACTGTCATACCCTAATTTCGTCCGGGGATTATTACTTGATGATATGCAACCTTTGATCGGCCGCTTTGAGATACTTGGCATCCTTTGTGTTCACAATATGTGAAGTCCCGAGACATGCCGGAAATCAAAAGGAAGCAGGCTTTCGTGATCCATGAAATTCCGTAATGTGGTAGAAACCAAAAGGAGGTGTTTTTGCGCAATCCGTGAGTTTCCGTAACTTCTTCGAAAGCTAAAAAAGAGTAAATAAATGATCCGTGAGGATTCATAACCTTACGGAAAGAAAATAGGTGTCGTTACGAAATTCGTAAAGTTTCGTAACGTTACAGAAAAAGAATTACCAAAAAAAAGTAGAAGGGGGGTGCATTTAGTAAAAAGGGGGTACAAATAGCAATCAGGCCCACTTGGGCCTTCCAGTTTCTTCCTCCAGAAGGCGGTTGCTTCTGGAGGAAGCAACCTTGCTCACCTGGGCGAGCTGGGTGGCAAGCTCCTCCCCTATTTTGCTATAAATAGGGAAAGGAGTGAATTGGAAAGGGGTTCAGCCTTCTTGGCACTTCTTATTCTCTCGAAATTGCTGAGGAAAATTGTTTCCGTGAAGAAAATCCAAGCCGAGGCGCTTCCGTAACGTTTCCATGAGTAATTACGCGAAGATTTTCAACCGTTCTTCGACATTCATCGTTCGTTCTTCGTTTTCTTCAGTCTTCAACTGGTAAGTACCTCAAACCGAGCTTTTCAATTCATTCTATGTACCCGTGGTGGTCCACATTTTGTTTCATGTATTTTTATTCTCGTTTTCATTTACTTTCCGTACCCCCTTTTGACGTGCTTCAGTCATTTATTTAAGTCATTTATCGCCTAATCAAAAAATAAAATAAATTTCCACCGATCATTTGATTTGTAATATCCGTTAATTTATGTTAAAATGAATTCCGACCATTCGGTCGTGCCATAACCACGTTGGAAATAAAAAAAGAGGTAAAATAATAATATAATAATAAAAAAATACCTTTTAGTAAAATAAAGCGAAAAATCAATCGGACGTTTTCTTTTTGGGATTTCTCATTCTAATCGAATTGACTAATAACTAAAGTGAAACTAAGGCTAAAATCAATTCGCCTAGTCAAGCTCGTCCACAAAAAAGGTCACTAAATGGGGTTTGAAAGTTTATCATTTCAGTTTTCCTTATCAAGTAAATGGATCATTTTTAAGGTCCAACGCCTTAAAATGATCACCTTTTAAGTAAAAAGAATCACTTGATTCACTCTTAAGAAAGAACTACGTAGGTCTAATTTCCTCTTCGATGGAGGGTACGTAGGAGCAAAAGCCCCCGCTTTTGTCGACCTCAAAAATAAAAAAGGAAATAAAAAGTAAGATAACACAATTTCACAATTCTAAAAAATAGGCTGTTGTCCTTTGAGACAAACGTGAGAGGTGCCGATACCTTCCTCAAACGTAAATACAACTCCCGAACTTAGAATTTTCGTTTTGACCGGTTTCCTTCGGTTTTTCCGACGTTTCGCACAAATAAACGTTGGTGGCGACTTCGCGCGTCTTTCCTCCTTTGGAAAGCGCACCCGTGAGCCTCGCCTCGCTCGCCCGCAAAAGGGCATGTTGCGACACGTTGAATTTGAAGAAAGATGGACAGATATGGTCAGCAAATATGAGTTACAAGAAAACAATTGGATCACTGATTTGTATGCTAGGAGGAAAATGTGGTCCTCAACTCATATTAGAGGAAATTTCTTTGTTGGCATCCGTTCTACATCTTGTTATGAATCGTTTCATAGCTATGTTGCAAAATATGTGGATGTGAAGTCAAATTTGACTGAATTTGGCAAACAATTTCAAAGATGTCTGACGTATTTTCGTCATAGGGAAATGGTGGAAGGTTATTTTTCTAATTATGGAAATGTTGAACTGGAGACCAATCTTTAGTCCCTTGAAAAATCTACTGGTACAATCCTTACTAAGAAGTTATTTTTCCTTCATAGGTCCACTATTGCAAAGATAGTCAAGTTAAGGGTTCTTGATTGCAAGGAGATGGCAACGTTTTGTATTTACATAGTGGTGAAGTACCACAGTGAATTTGTTTGGTGTGTTTGTTATTATCCATTGTCAATTGAATTCAAGTGTTCTTGCTTGAGAATGGAGTCCATGGGACTTCCATGTGATCATAATGTTTCTATTCTACTTTGTTTAAATATTACAAACTTTCCTAAGTCGTTGCTTGCTGATAGGTGGTTGAAGTATGCAAAGGAACCCATAAAAGGAAAGTACCCAGATGCATCATCATATTGGGAATCAGAAGATATTGCTAGATATGCAACATTGTTGTAGTTATCTAGAGAAGTCTGTGAAGCCGATTATCGTGTGGAAAAAGACTATGATGATCTTGTAGTTTTGTTTTCAAACGAACTTACCAGGTTGAAATCAAAGGACATAAATGCAGGTCCTGAAAATGAAATGGACACAGAAGTGGAAACTAAAAATGCATTTGATGGTGTTTTGGATCCTTCTGTTGTACAAGCAAAGGGATGTGGTCAAACAATGAATAATGAATCCGATAGTCGGAGGAGGATACAAACATGTGACATTTATGGAGCAACTGATCACAACAGACAAAAATGTAGTGCTGGCTCCCAAAATTCACAACATGTAGTTGGTCGGGGTGGTATTCCTCCAAGTCAACAAACATGCAATGCTTCTAAAGCGATGGATGAGTATAATTATCATTTGGTATGTAACTACTGACTTTGCCCTGTGTATGTTTGCCTATGGTTGTTGTTTTTGAATGGATACTTAACTACTTATTTACAATATAATTGCTGACTTTTTGTTGTGTACTTGTTAATGGTTTTTTATTTTTGAATGGTTACCTAACTAATTATTTACAATATATGGTGTGTCGCAGTTCACATAGGACCCAGGTTCATTTATTGTTTCAACCATCCAGCTGTAATTTCTATTTTGGTGTGCCAAATGGTTGTGTTATATTTATAATTGTCTTCTTGAATGGCTTTACTTCATGTATTGTGTTAAGTTAAAATCTACAACTATCTTCCTAACTACTCATGTTGTTGTGTCTGTTATACATAACATGACTGTCATTGCCATATTGGTACTTAAACCTCCAATAATATTGGGTTAAAGCCTTAAGTTGTTGAATGTGCTGATGGTTTATAAGACCAAATATAAAAAGCATGGCATTTTTTTTTTCCAATGCCATGTTTGTATATGATATTCGCAGTTTGTGTGTGGTTTATTAGTTTAAGTTGTGATATTCGTAGTAAATTGAGTTAACAAATATGTGGTGTATTTATAGGTTAGTTGAGGACAGAAAGAAACAAGTACAACCTCTGTAATGCATGACACTATTCAAATCAGTTTGGTTGGGAGGCCAATGGTACCTCATCCGTCCATATTGGAAATCAAGACTGGGGCAAGACGAACCAACAACAAAAAGTAGTAGGTTATTGTTAGCCGTAGGTGTTTATCAATGGACCAATTGAAATTAGGATTAGGTTGTATAGTTTTTTTAAGTCACACTTGGTGGACTTATTGTTATATTGGATTGTTAAGTGAGGCCCATTTTTTTAATAAGAATATTGATGTCAATGACAAATTTACAAGACAAATGTTTTGGACTGAAGGGACTATGCGTCAGCCAAGCAACCCATTTTTAATAAACAATTGCATTGTGTTGGTTGTTAACGCGTATTCGAAAAGTTTCACAACCCATGACATCCACATCAATGGCTTTAATAATATGGTGAACAAAATATATGACACAAGGTGATGTTCAACAAGGGACCGATATAGTACTGGAGAAAATAAATGGTTTACAATTACAAATTAAACCTAAATTATATAACGAGAAATTAATTATTGACTAGTAATATTTGGATATATAATTTTTTAGAAATTAAACGATTTAATCCATCAATGTGAAACACTTACATTTGTGCAGTGCAAGTAAGACGACAAAAAAAAAACTACCAACAAGTCCATATTTTATATTACAAGTTTATTTGACATAAAGTTCGACTCCCCACATGCCATGGATGTCACATGAGAATTGTGGAGTCTTTTGAGGGCAGGTGAAGTGACTAGTGGATGGATGTGATAACACTACTGTTGGACTAGCGGCCTCAATAACTTAAGAGGGATAGGCTTAGAATGCAGAAGAAACAACATTAATTTAATAATGTTCTTTAAACATGCAAGACAAAATTGATTGCAAGAAAATAAATGAGATAAGGGAAGAGAGAATGCAAACACAATTTTATACTGGTTCGGCAAAGTCCATGCCTACGTCCAGTACTCAAGCAACCCACTTGAGATTTTCTTTTCTCTTTCTAAATTCCTTTATAACTTCTGAACCACACAGGGACAACCCATCCCTTGTGTTCAGGAATTCTTGCAACTTAAGAGACCCTCGGTCCCTTAATCAATCTCTTTGTACAAGAAGAAAGAAGAGGAATTCTCTATTGAAGAGAAGGATATTACAATTGAAGTCCATGGATGAACTCTTAATGGATTTGCAAGTGTTTGCTCAAGAGTTTCTTTTGAGAGATCATTTGGCAATGAAGTTCTCTTGGAATCTCTCTCATTGTTTTTTGAAGTCAGACACACACATATATATAGGCCCTTCATGCCTTTTCAAAATGGTTTGAAGAGATATGTCTTTTCAAAAAGCTTTTATGAAGTTTTCTCACTAGTAATCGATTACAGGTTTCTAGTAATCGATTACACAATTATATTTTGAAGGGTTATGACTTTTGAATTTGAATTTCTAGAGTTCCGTTGTTGATAATCGATTACAAACATATAGTAATCGATTACATGTTCAAAATTCAAATTCAAAACCCTTTTCAACAGCAATTTCTCAAACTTCCCTTTTGGTAATCGATTACAATTCCTGGTAATCGATTACTAGAGCCTTGCATGACTTTGAAACCCTTTGTTTTGAGGCAAGGCTTGGTCTTGAAGAAATCTTGAATCAAGGCTTTTTTTTTTGAAGCAATCTTGTATTAATCTTGAAGCAAATGTAGCAGCCTTGTGTGATTCTTCTTTGGCATCATCAAAATCATGTATACATACATTCACGTTCTCCCCCTTTTTGATGATGACAATCAAGTGATTTCTTTTCAACATCATCAAGATATGCATGATTCACATTCTCCCCCTTTGTCAAGCAAATTCTTTTTGACATCATCAAAACCTGTATGATTTAGATTCTCCCCCTTTTTGATGATGACAACCACCTGTAGGTTAGGAGCAACAACAAAAAATATCTATTTGCATATAGTTTATTCCCCCTTGGTTTTGCAATGTTTGCTTATATGAGACAGTTGAAGATTTCATATATAAAAAGTTGTCTCATAAATAATAGATAATTTTCCTTACTATTTTATCTTGTATCTTTCTCTCCCCCTTTGTCAACATAAAAAATAAATCATGAATAGAGAGGAGAAAAATGTTACCACTTGTTGCAATGTATGAAAATCAAGTGATACCAAAAGGCATTAAAACAAACTATTTTGCACCCACAAAAACACATATCCAATATAAAACAATAATCAACATAATCTTCAAACACACTCATCAAAGACAATTTTAAAAAAACTCAATCATAAACAATCATAAAAAACAATCATTCAATATTAATCAAGCAAAAATAAGCACAATAACACATCAATCAAAAAAAAAATCAAACACATAATCAAAAGCAATCAACAAAACACAATAAAAAACAATTATTAAAGACAATCATCAAATACAATCAAACACACAATCAAAAGCAATCATCAAAATACAATAAAAAAGCAATCAACATAACTATCAATCATAATCATCAAGGACAATAAAAAAACTTAAGCAGAAAACAAGCATCAAAACTCAATCAAAAGTGACTTGTTGGTATCATTTGATATCACTTGTTGGGCTTATTGATCAAGTGGCCTTTGTTTGTTGTCTCCATAAATCACATATTCACTTTTCTTGGGATTCACTTTTCTTGGGGAGAAATGTGGCCTTTGTTTGTTGTCTTCATAAATCACATATTCACTATTTTGGGGAGAAATATGAATAAACTCTGATGCATCTTCTGCCATGTGTTTGGAGAAATTGCTATTAATGTATCAACTTTGCTCTTCTCCGTTTTCATAATCTTTCAACATGAGACCCAGACTTATGATTTTATTCTCTGAATCACTTGAAGAATTTATGACATTATCTTCCCAAGTGATGTATCCTTTCTTTTCTTTCTTCTATTTGAAATTCCTCTTGTCGGATTTTTTCATTCTTCTTTTAAAGACAGGACGACAATCGAATCTCATGTGCCCAAGTTGATTGTATTCAGCATTTTGGGTCTAAGGAAGAATCTTCTTTCTTCTTTCATCATCATTCTATTCTTCTCTAGTTTTTTTTTTATATATAGTTGCATTTCTCTCTACCATTGTAGGAATAAAGGAATCAAATTCAATGATTTCCCATATCTTTAAATCTATGGCTTCTATCAATATCTGCATTCGGGTTTTCCAATAATGATAACCCTCACCATTGAACATAAGAGACCTATTAATAGAATTTCCCTCAGGAAATGGAAAGTTAGATGAGGCCATATCTATTCTTGAAGTTTTTAAACTTTATACAAGAATCCTGCTCTGATACCACTTGTTGGACCAACGGCCTCAATAACTTCAGAGGGATAGACTTAGAATACAGAAGAAGCAGCAATCAATTTAATAATGTTCTTTAAACATGCAAGACAAAATTGATCGCAACAAAATAAATGAGATAAGGGAAGAGAGAATGCAAACACAGTTTTATACTGTTTCGGCAAAGTCCGTGCCTACGTCCAGTACTCAAGAAACTCACTTGAGATTTTCCTTTCTCTTTGTAAATTCCTTTACAACTTCTGAACCACACAGGGACAACCCATCCCTTGTGTTCAGGAATTCTTACAACTTAAGAGACCCTCGGTCTCTTAATCAATCTCTTTGTATAAGAAGAAAGAAGAGGAATTCTCTCTTGAAGAAAAGGATATCACAATTGAAGTCCATGGATGAACTCTTAATGGATTTGCAAGTGTTTGCTCAAGAGTTTCTTTTGAGAGAGCATTTGGCCATGAAGTTCTCTTGGAATCTCTCTCATTGCTTTTTGAAGTCAAACGCACACACATATATATAGGCCCTTCGTGCCTTTTCAAAATGGTTTGAAGAGATATGTCTTTTCAAAAAGCTTTTCTGAAGTTTTCTCACTGGTAATCGATTACAGGTTTCTGATAATCGATCACACAATTATATTTTGAAGGGTTATGACTTTTGAATTTGAATTTCTAGAGTTCCATTGCTGGTAATCGATTACAAACATATGGTAATCGATTACATGTTCAAAATGCAAATTCAAAACCCTTTTCAACAGCAATTTCTCAAACATCCCTTCTGGTAATCGATTACCAGAGCCTTGCATGACTTTGAAACCCTTTGTTTTGAGGCAAGGCTTGGTCTTGAAGAAATCTTGAATCAAGGCTTTGTTTGTTGAAGCAATCTTGTATTAATCTTGAAGCAAATGTAGCAGCCTTGTTTGATTCTTCTTTGGCATCATCAAAATCATGTATACATACATTCACAACTACAACTAGAAGTGGGCCACCAAGGGAGATCATGTGTTGTTTTGTTGGAAAAGTAAAATATCAAACTAGGTCATAGGGTTTTTGGGTTATTTTTCTCAAATTATCACTTCTTTTCTATTATTACTCAAAACGGAATAAAGGGTAATTTTTAAACAAAATTAGCCCACCATGGCCCAATTTTTTTTTTAAGTCATCAAATATTTTACACTTAACAATTCTTCAACTTCAAAAGTGATAAATAAAATTGGTTTCATTGTTTTTTTTTATTTATATTTAAATTGGGATAAAAAAACAAAAAAAAATGTATTCATTTTTTCAATACCAGAAAGAGGTAACAATAATTGTTAATCAATTAATGATGTTACATTTTTCATGTTTTATTTATTTTTACGTATATATTATTGATATGGTTTTATTTAATATTTACTATATTATATGATTTTTTAAGTATATATTATATGTTCATGTGTAAATTTTTTTAAGAAAACATTAATTTCAAAAATACATATATTTAAATTAAATTATTATAATGTCATACATGTTTGTGTAACAAAAATATTAATAGTGGGCTGATGTCCACAATGATTTCTTGTAGATATGCGCTTAGGTCTGTCATCTTCTTTCATTGGATTTGTTGGTGCTTGTTGTCATCTTGTACGAGTTCTTCCTCCTCTTGTTCTAGGATGGTGACAACTAATTGGTTGTTGTTGTTCACCAACATGTTCAGTACCTTGACCATCATCCGCATCATTGTTATTATTGGTATTGTTGTTATGACCATATTCGTCCACATGGTCATCACCCATGTCATGCATTTCATTAGGTAATGATGGACGGTAATACAAGGTCGATGTTGGTGCATTATATGCAGATGGCAGAGTGTTTAAAGTGGTACAGAGGCCTTGTGAGAGTCCTTCAAAAACATTTGGTCTAGAAGGAACTTGAAATGAGTATTGAGGCATATATGATGAGAACCCCAATGGTTAAAAAATCTGTTGACCACCTTCACCCATGTATGCAGAGTAGTCGCCTAATCCGTAAGAAGATTGTGCATGTGATTGCTATGCTTGAGGCATATGTCCAGAAACATTCAGTGGAGGTACACTGGGTCCAACATGTGGTTGATGGTGGTGTAGGCCAGCATAATACTGTCAATTAAGATTTACAAAGTTAGAATACAAATGAATAAAAAATTTATTAATGTATTAAAATTCAAAAATAAACTTACAACCTCAGAAGGTAGTGTCCCCTCATGCGATATAAGTGTATAATCCGACGTATATACCATTGCATGTAATATGAATTTTCATGCAAAATACCATGGTCCATTTCACCGTGAACAATGGAATCATTCCAATGATTCCATTTGTTAATCCATTGACGATGATGGTAAGGCCACAAAATATTTTTTCTCCCTCTCATATCTATGTCATGGATTTGGTCTAGGTTTGGTGGGTCATCTGAAATAACTTGTCGCGGTCCAAATTGTCTTATCACCCTGTCAATTGCATGCCACTTGACAATTGCAAAACATATAGCGGTACTTTTGCTAGTGCAATCATTGATACCTCAACATTATTAATTAATGCCCTTATATGGGGTGTCTTATAAGGTTTCCACAAGAACTATAATACACACAAAAAGATGATATTATTAATTATTAATGAATATGAAACACAAAGAAAAACTTCACATCAAAATTACAAAATAAACCTCATTGATATGCAGTCTATAAAAAATGATGTGCATCAGTCGCACTGAATTAATGGGAATTCTTATTTGGGTCATTCTCGAGACCATCTTCGTGCAAGAGGAAATCCAAGTCCTAGTTGTATTTCTTTGTCAGATAGGCAATGTATCCGTGGCGCAATGCATGTAATGCAGTCCCACGCTCATGATTGTAGCAACAACAAACCACCAATTTCAATTTGTAAAGGCTTTACAACTCGATCTAGAGCTCGAAATAAGGTTGCCAATATTGTTGCACCCCAACTATAATGACTTGCCTCAAAAAAATTAGATAGCAAGAGGAGATACATAAAGTGAACTTTTGCTCCTGATATATCTAGCATCAAACATCCGCCTATCAGCATCATGATGAGTTCTAGCATATTGTGCAACAACAATATCATTAGCATGAACAGGAAGTTCCTGAAAATTTTGTCGCAACCAAGTAAGATAAATCAATTTTCCCTTAATATACTTATTAGGTGAAGTGTCCCTTAGTAACGCTTGACAAGCAACACGTACATCACTGGTAATGGCACCAGCTACTGGTAGTTCGTCAATCTTGAGGCCCAACTACAATGCCACATCTTGTAAAGTTATGGTTGCTTCCCTATGTGGAAAATGAAACGTGTGAGTTTCGGGTCTCCACCTTTCCACCAAAGCACTGACTAAATGCTGATTAATGTCAATTTGTTCGATAGTTATAACATGGCTAAAGCCAACTTCATTTATTAAGTTTTTGACATGATTTTCAATATGATCCAAGTGCGTAAAAGCTCACACATAATTGCACCTAGGATGAATGATTCTTTCTTGGCCTCCCCACACTTGATTTGAAATATGATTGTCTTGTAAGCGCAACAAGGAGCCATCAATAGATGCAGCTGGTGCATGTGCCATTGTTTTACACCAAAATTACGAAACAAGAGAGTTTAAGAATGATGAAAAAACTAGGATTTCTCAAGGAGAAATAAGCTTCGTGAGAGGAATTAGGTTCGGTGAAAATAACAGAGCACAAGAATGAAGGAGCAATTTGACAAAGGGGGACTATATTACCTAAGTTGCCTTTGGACACTTAAAATTAAAGTGACAATGAATGGCATGGCATTTCATTCATGTGGCATGCATCAGTTGATCATCAAAATTATTGTTGGCTTTCTGCGGTTGGACAGGGCATGCTTCATACACGGTCTAATAATGTAAGCATATCACTAAATGTGTCATGCATTTGTGTTCCTCACCCACTTTGAGAATCTCATGCCTTTGTAATTTATTGAACCTTACTTACTGTTGTGACTTGACATTCTGAAAAGAATCTGGAAACTTTGGTGTAGCCTTTAGGTAGTTCAAGTTATCCAATGGGAGGTTGCAAACAACAGTCTGTGTTATCGTTGACGAGGTCAAATTCTTCATCATTCATGATTAGCTTTGTAATTTTATCATTGAAAATGTCTCATTCCATCAATGTTTTCTTTTGTAACCAACCAAGCCTGTAGTTGAAATGATGTATCTACCATTACTTGAAAGCTAGCCTGTCATATTAGTTGCATCTCCTTTTTCCTGTTGTTATTCACGAGCCTAAACGTATTCCATTAAAGACAATGTGCACTAGGCTACTTCCCACAGTTATTTCCATTACTTATTGTCGAACTTGATGCGTACCATTATTCATTCACGCAATCCTCACTTATTTGCTTCTTGTATGTCCACCCAAAAGTCGTAACACATCATTTGACTTCTAAGTCGCAACAAAGAAGAGAACTTCACCATTTTATGGATGGTGGAGGTGGTTTTGTAGTTCAGAAGTCAGTGGGTAAGGCATCACTTATAGTGTCGCTACATGTGGCACGACATTATAGTCATATATATTTTATTTTTAAATTGATGTGCGACTAGTTGTCGACATAGGGCTTGAGTTAAGTACAAATTGTATGTGTGATAAAACCATATCAATTATTATATGACATTACTTAATTATTAATTAATCTTATAAATAAATATTAGTTTAGGCTTTTTAGTTATTTAAAATTTTATACATTCAAACTGTTATTTTTTTCTGGTTAGAATTATTTAAAAATGCTATACGCCAGAATTCGTTAGTGTCAGTAACAATGCACGTTTTATGTGTTCCTATATAATTCATGTGTGTAACTTCCTGAGATATTACTAATTATAAATTGATGTTTAATTGTATTTATTGTGTTATTTAACTATATGGTTGACTTGAATGAGTTGAGGTATGGCTTGAATTAGTCATGTGTGAATTTCTTGATGTGGATATTGAGTTATGTGGAGTTTTGTTGAGCTAAGTTGAAATTATGAGATTTCAAATTTTTACCTAAACCTATTTCAGTAAAATCTCCATCCCAGATTTGTTAACCGTTGGATCCTCTTCAAATATTTTCTGGAGTTTTCTAAAACAATTATCTACATTTTGACCGTTGGGATTTGTAGTACAACATCTTGAGTATGAGATATAATTTTTTTATCGAAGCAGAAAATTTGAGTTGTGGATCAGCTCGCCTTGGCGAGTGTTGCAGGCTTCAAATACGTCCAGCAGTGTAAAACAGCCATCTTCTTTCTCCTTCTCTTCCCCTAAACCCTCCTCCAACACCCCAAGCTCCTCCTCCACCACCACTAACCACCGGTGACCGCCACGAGCCACTTTTGCTTGTCGTCGGATCACCGCACGGAGAAGAACAGTTTGATCGGAGCAGTATCTTCAAAACTCAACTCGAGGATTCAATAGAGAACGAAGCCTCCAATCCTTTCTTTGTGGTTTCTTCGAGGTAACCGTGATTCTAAGCCTTCTCCTTGTTAGTTTGAGTCTATCTTTGCATCTCTTCTGACTTGGGAATCATTATTTGATGTTTTTACACTTCCTTTGAAAAATCCTTGAAAATGAGACATTGTAAAAGTTATCCTTTTACAACATTGATGTTATTTTTGTGACCTTCACTGAACCCCAGTCAGATTGGCGTGATCGGAATTTTAAAATGATGTCTCCTTTTAGTAGAATCCGAAACACCCCTCAGCCTTTTATGTTTTGACAAGGGTATTTGACCCCGAATGTTGTTATTAACCTTGTTTTTGAAATCTATACTAAATTTCCTTCAATTTGGTATATAAAACCTTGCATTTGGACTAATGAACGTGAACAAGAGAGGTCTCAGGGTGACACAAAGAGAAACTGACGTAGAGCACACGATAGGTGAGGGGAGTTTATTATTGTTTACAATTTTTAATACCATAGTTGGGGTCAAGGAACCTAACTATGGGGATATATGACTGTCCCTGTTGCATGCTGGTTTTCAAGAAAAACTGTGTTTTTAACTAATGGGATGTGATATATTTGTTATTGATGTGCATGCTGGTTTTTAAGAAAAACTGTGTTTTTAACTAATGGGATGTGATAGGTTTGTTACTGATGATAGAAATTGTCAATGATGTTGTTGTTGTATTTATTGGAATTTTTGGGAAAAGTCTTAAATATAGAGGAGACTCTGCCCAAAATTTTATATTTATTCTTCTATTTACTTCTTTATTAAATTTTAAATGGGCATAAGAGTTTGTTTGAATACTATAGTTTTCCTCTTTAATTTAGAATTTTCCTTAAAAAAATATGAGTCTCGTGGTATTATAGATTGTTGTTGTATGAGATTTATGTTGCCTGAAGACTTGGGGAATGTGAATCCCAGGCATGAATTTATGTGTATGTATATGGAATGTGATTGCTTGTGATGTTGATGATGATATTGAGATGAAATGTTGATGATGTTGAAAATGCATTGTGATGATGTTATGTTGTGTATGTACATGGGGGGTGCAGTGACCTTATTGGATATCCCTGGTGGGGGAAATAGAGTGGTTAAAGAATTTTAAGCATCTCTAGAGAGGGATGACTTAGAATCTTTAATTATCCACAGTCAGTGCATTGATGGTGCCCATGTTTCATACGTTGTATGTTGTGTATGTACGTGGGGGGTGCAGTGACCTTGTTGGATATCCCTGGTGGGGAAATATAGTGGTTAAAGAGTTTTAAGCATCTTTGGAGAGGGATGACTTAGAATCTTTAATTATCCACGGTTAGTGCATTGATGGTGCCCATGTTTCATACTTCATATTGCATAGAAATAGTACAAACTTTGTCAGTAAGTACTCGTAGTTTTTCATGAGGAAAAATACTTGTACTTGGGGGCATGTCACTCGGTGTGAAACTCCCTTGAGACTCAGGCTGATCACCGTGGGGGGGGGGGGGGGGGGGGAGTTGCCTATGCACGACAGGGTGACTTTGACACTTACTGCCTAGTTTTCCTAAGTGAGAGTGTCGTGTGGACACGCTTAGGCTATTTCCTTAGGGATGGTACCACATTGCATTTGAGAGTTGAGGTCAGCTGCATGTATCATACCGAGCATGATTAATTGGAACTATGGACGGATGATGACTATTTGTTGAGTGTGTATTGGACTAATGAATGTTTGTGTAAGCTTATGATATTTGTTAATGTTTTCTTACTAATTGTGGTTATTTGATTTTTTTGTATTAATTTATTTTATAATAAAAACTCACCCCTCATAATTTTGTACTGTGTGGTTGGTACCTGTGATGATCGCGAATCTTTGTTCGTGGGAGCAGAATGGCAGCAGTAGAGTACGAGAAGTGAGATTCTTTTGTGGAGCCGCCGAGCCGACGTGATGACGTTGGGATTATTTTGGGAGAGAGTTGTATTTTGTTAATCAACTCCTCTATAGCTGGTTCCATAAATCTTTTTGTTGAATTGAAGATGTAAATCACAAATTTAATTATATGTATGAACAAATTTACTTTCCATTATGCGAATGATGTGCACTGAGTTATTATTCATATATATATATATATATATATATATATATATATATATATATATATATATATATATATATATATGTATGTATGTATGTATTCACTTAAGTAATGGCGCGTTGTTTGGTGAATGTATATCGAGAAAAAAAATTACTTTCATTTTTCATAAGCAAATTAATGGAGTTTTCATTAAAAATTGAAATTCTTGCGGTTTAGAATGGTGATATCATAGCGACAAGGCGGGTCGTTACAATGTGTGGTTAGTTGTCGACATAGTGTGCAATCCCATTTGACAAAGGAGTACAACCAACTTCAGAGTCATTCAATTTCCAAGTATAGTGTCCAATATATTTTTAACATTAAGTTCATAAACCATTGTCTAATGTACATAACCTATGTCATAAGGGAATTAATTTTTATTTTCTACCTGTCATTTTTGTTTAGTACCACTAGCCTATTGAAGGAATAATGACCGAAGATTTGTTGGGTAATTTTTCTTTTGTAATGATGGAGGCCAACAATGAATTTATCATAGTCATGCATGCCGACAGAGTAATTTTAATTGTTAGCATGAAGATATTTATGATTTTTTATCTTATTTATAATTATCAAACAATTTACTTATCCCAATTAAAGTTGCTTCCATCTACTATATTTCATGTAGGACTATATTGTGTTGCCTCATCAGTGTTTTCGTCAATGGAGACACGAGTTGGGTCCTCTCATTTTCATCAATGGGATTAAAGGAGGTGTTTTCACTTGTTTGTTGGACAATCAGGGAGATCGTGCTCGTTTAACACATGGAATTAATGACAATAGACTGTTCTATGATGCAGTTGAAAGTGTTGTAATGCATTTAACTTACATGGGTAACAATTGCTTCATATTTATTCTAACAATACATGTAGATGAAAATGAGAAAAATGATGGAAATCAAATGATGCATGCAAGGTTATCAAAATCGAGAGTCTACGTAGACTTGTGAGAGCTCAGAAAACTCGACTCGTAGACTAGTAAGAGTCTACTTCGTAAAAAAATACCTATGGATATGTTCACTTCCCCATATGGTTCCTTTTTCTCCAATTTTTAACAAATATATTCAAGGGAAATGCAATACCGGCAAGCGCACCGAGTCGTCAAGTATTTAAAATTAAAACGGAATGATCCGAGTATTGAACTCAGGGAACTTGCTTATTAGACAAATTTTATTCAGAAGTAAGGCATTGTTGGAACAAACATTGATAATTGATGGTTAAAAACAGAAATAAACTAATTCTATGGTAAAAATAGTAAATGCAAGTAAGTAAAAGTTGACAGCAATAGGTAAAAAGTGTTGGGTCTTTCTAACAAACAAGTTGATGCATATGAGGATATTTCTCTAATTAATCATGTTCTTGTGTTCTATGCTGTAGCCTAAAGTACTAAACCTCGATCCCTCATAAGTTTAGACTAATTTAACCTAAGCTTCATCCACAGATCCTTCTTGTAAGACTACGCTTAACTTAAACAACATTATAATCACAACATATTCAGAAAACCAAAACCCCACAATAAATCTCTGGTAATGTAGTTATTTAGTCATGCTTCTATCAAGTTCTAAGGCAACAGTATATTTCCCAATGCTAAAGTCACCTAACAGTACACACAAATGGGTGATCAAACCAAGAGCATTCAATAATTAAGCATTGAAAGAAGCATTGAACACACAAAACACAATTAATTAGATATTAAAGATAATTACATCAACTTTTCCTTAGAAATCTCCAACTAGGATGTTTAGCCAGCCATACACAGAAACCCGAACACAAATGAGATAGAGAGTATAGAATAATTGTTGCTTACACAAGAAGGGGGATCCCTCCTCCTCTTCTTGGCACCTCACAATCACTCTAACACTCACTAATCTCTCTAAAAATGTAGAACCCTAGGCTTCTCTGCACAGTCCCTCCTCCTCTTCTTATGCAGCTCTGGTCTTTTAAAATCGTACCCTAATTCTAACAATTCAGGCTTAAATAGGCTCTGAAATCGCAACGTCACGCTTAGCGCCACCCTCGCGCTTAGCGTGAGTAAGTGGATTTGGGCTTGGCGCCAGTCGTGCGTTGAGTCTGGCAAGAGACAAACGTCTCGCTTAGCGAGCTAATCTCGCGCTTAGCACGCAAACTCTTCCAAATTTTCTTGTCACACTAAGCGCACTGAAGCTGCGCTTAGCGGTGGATGTGCGCTGAGCCCACAAGGTCCGCTTAGCACGATTGCTCCTTTTAGCACTTCAAGATTTAGCCTCATTTAAACCTGAAATTATGTAAATTTTATCATTAAACCACATAGGAGATACTCTAAAGACAGCTATTCAAACAAAACAAGATTTATATACAAATTCCTACAAAAGAACTATAAATTGGGGAAACTATACATGTTTTAGAAAATGTTTTCTATACAAAAGTTAGTCGTATAAGACGACTAACAAACTCCCCCAAATTTGCAGTTTTGCTTGTCCTCAAGCAAAGAAAGAACATTTCACTTGTCCTCAAGTGACAAAATACAGTGGTTAATCAAAGTGATGTTTGTTTCACAGAAAAATTTAATCATATGAAATGAATATCATGGAATGCTTCAATCAAATGCACTTCACAAACATGCAGCTTTTCAAAGATAGGAACGTATGCATTAGAGTCACAACTTAAATAAGCTAGTGAGAATGACAAATATCAAGGAAGGATCATCAACCAAAGCTTCACAGTCATTATTTCACTTAAGCACAAGTGTTTAGGCTCATTCCATCATAAACAACTAACACAAGTCCTAACCTTTGCATTTCATCTCATACCATACAGAAATAAACACACAAAATGAATCCGAAGGATTTTCTAGGCTTGTAATGAGGTTGGGCTGCCAACAAATCATTGTTTTTCTAGGATTCAAAAAGCTTAGATTCTAGGAGAGCATTCATCCATAGATAAACCTTTACTTTTCATTCATTCCCACCCCAATACTTGCCTCTTTTTAGGAACTTAGCTTTCATTTCATTGATTTGCAGCACACACACTTTTATTTGTACTTCCAGTTTTTTTTATGATATATATATACAGAAAACAGTGTGTATATGCTGCTCTATTTTGACCATTTTATTTCTTACCCAGTGTCTCCCCCAAATTTGGGACAAATTTGTTTTGACATATAACTCCCCCAAATTTGGGACAAATTTGTCTTGAACCAAGCTTTTCTGTGGATGATGCTCTCCTACAACCTAAGATAAGGTAGCAGGAGATAAAATTGTATAGGCTTAAGGTTCAATCATTCAGCTCAAAACTGGGTGCAAGGGATAAATCATTCAAGCACGTAGTAAGCTTTTTGGCTAAGTGGCTATCACAATCAAACATGGCCTTCATCATCCTCAATTTCATGCATTCAATCCATACTTCAGAGATTCATGCAAAAATCAGTACTAAATGATAGTCGTTTCTCTCCAAATTTTAGGATCACACTCTCACCGAGATACAGTTAATGCATTCCTTCACAATCAATCTGACAAACTGACTAACATTTTGATTCATAATTCTAATCACATGTTCTTTCTCTTCTAATGGCTGCAAGCTTGCTCAAGACAAAATCTAACATTCCAATCCACTCAATTCATACAATTTCTCATTCAAATCAATCACAACACTTCATTTCATACGAAATCAAACCACTGAATCATATTCAATCACTTCACTGTTCAATCATGCTTTTGTACAAGCTACTACTACAAACAAAATAACTGAAATTTAAATAACTGAAACATAAACATAGAATAAACTAAAATAGAATAATAATAAATTGTTCAAAATGCAAGACAAGAAGATAAAGATCCTGTCAATCCTCTTGCGGGTGATCCTTTGCATGCTCATTAAGATCCAACTCCGGAGCAGTTGGTGGATCCTGAACAATAGGTTGCTCTGGCTTCGATGCTGGCGCAGATGGCTGAGAATCATCAATAACTGGTGCTGGAGAGACAGGAACTGGAGAAGTAGGCTCTTGAGCTGCTGCTTCCTCCTGAGGTACTGGATTAGTCTTGATGATAAACGGCTCAGGAGGAACATCATCTTCTGTTGGCTCAGGCTCTTGGGCTGCGGAGGCCTTACCCCCTCCAAAAGGAGAAGGTTGGACTCTTGGCCAAGCCTCTAAATCTTTCTAGGGCCTCACTCAACGATTCATCTGGAAACTAGTGGAAGGAAGAGATGGCGGCTTTGCCTTCTATAGTCTTTGACTCAGGGAAATATTTCTTTAAAGACTTCTTTACAACTTCATCCCAGGTCTTGAGACTGTTCCTTTTAAAAGAATGAATCCACCTCTTAGCTTCACCTGATAGTGAAAACGAAAACAAACTCAATCTAATTGCATCTTCCGGCACACCAGCCAGCCGAATGGTATTGCATATTTCAATGTAAGAGGTCAGGTGTGCGTATGGGTCTTCATTTGGCAGACCATGAAACAAATTATTTTGAATCAACTGTATCAAAGAAGGAGGATATGTGATTGTTTGTGCCTGAACCTCTGGTCGCGCTATACTGGAAAAGAATTGCGGCACAGTGGAACTTGAGTAATCTTCCAGGGTCACTCTTCTTGGCTCTTCAACCATAATAACTTCAACAAAATTAGGATGTGATTGCCCTGCAATTGGAAAGCTAGCAGATGCCTCGGAAGATCGAGGTTCTTCTTCTGGAGTTGCCGCTACTTCCAAGTCCTACAAAAATTTTCTTATTCTCTTTGCGTTGCGCCTCTTGCAAGTAGCGTTAATCTCCAAATCGATGGGGATCAAATCACCTGCAGTAGATCTTCTTTGCATACAAGAGAAACAGAACAACAATTATCCAATTCAAAAGAACAATGAATTTGTACAGTAACTAAAATATGAACAAAAATAATCAATGAATCAAAGAGGAAAATATAAAGCAATGTCGTAAAACTGAACTGAACTCTTCTAAAGAATTAAGTTCCCCGGTAACGGCGCATAAATAATTTGTTTACATTCCCATATGGTTCCTTTTTCTCCAATTTTTAACAAATATATTCAAGGCAAATGAAATATCGGCAACCGCACCGGGTCGTCAACTATTTAAAATTAAAACAGAATGATCCGAGTATCGAACTCATGAAACTTGCTTATTAGACAGAGTTTTATTTAGAAGTAAGGCATTGTTGGAACAAACATTGATAATTGATGGTTAAAAACAAAAATAAACTAATTCTATGGTAAAAATAGTAAATGCAAGTAAGTAAAAGTTGACAACAATAGATAAAAAGCGTTGGGTCTTTCTAACATACAAGTTGATGCATATAAGGATATTTCTCTAATTAATCATGTTCTTGTGTTCTGTGTTGTAGCCTAAAGTACTAAACCTCGATCCTTCGTAAGTTTAGACTAATTTAACCTAAGCTTCGTCCACAGATCCCTCTTGTAAGACTAGGCTTAACTTAAACAACATTATCATCACAACATATTCAGAAAACCAAAACCCCATAATCCATCCCTGGTAATGTAGTTATTTAGTCCTGCTTCTATCAAGTTCTAAGGCAACAGTACATTTCCCAATGCTAAAGTCACCTAATAGTACACACAAATGGGTGATCAGACCAAGAGCATGCAATAATTAAGCATTGAAAGAAGCATTGAACACACAAAACACAATTAATTAGATATTAAAGATAATTACATCAACCATTCCTTAGAAATCCTCAACTAGGATGTTTAGCCACCCATACACAGAAACCCTAACACAAATGAGATAGAGAGTACAGAATAATTGTTGCTTACACAAGAAGGGGGATCCCTCCTCCTCTTCTTGGCACCTCACAATCACTCTAACACTCACTAATCTCTCTAAAAATGTAGAACCCTAGGCTTCTCTGCATAGTTGCTCCTCTTTGCTGCCTCCAGAGCACTATTCTCGAAGTCTGTGCAAAAATATACAGCTTGGTCTCTCAAAATCATACCCTAATTCTGACAATTCAGGCTTAAATAGGCTCTGAAATCACGACATCGCGCTTAGCACGAGTAAGTGGATTTGGGCTTGGTGTCAGTCGTGTGCTGAGCCTGGCAAGAGACAAATGTCTCGCTTAGCAAGCTGATCTCCCGCTTAGTGTGTGGCCTTGATTCTTGTGCTCTTCCAGATTCCCTTGTCATGCTAAGCGTGCTGAAGCTGCACTTAGCGATGGATGTGCGTTGAGCCCATAGGGTTCGCTTAGCGCAACTGCTCCTTTTAGCACCTTAAGATTTAGCTTCATTTAAACCTGAAATTATGCAAATTTTTATCATTAAATCACATGGGAGATACTCTAAAGACAGCTATTCAAACAAAACAAGATTTATATACAAATTCCTACAAAAGAACTATAAATTAGGAAACTATACATGTTTTAGAAAATGTTTTCTATACAAAAGTTAGTCGTATAAGACGACTACAGGATAATAAATAAATATATTCAAAATGAACCATTTTGCAAACAAAATGACAATAAACTCATAGTTCATACTATTAGTCTATTACAAAACATAAGTTCTCAAAATTAAAACATTTAAATAACTAAAAACACCACAATTGTTTTCAAAGAACCATGTCCAATCCTCTAATAGGATCATCTCCATGAATATCAGCACTTTCATCACCTTCTCCATCATCATCAAGGTCTTCCTCAGATTGTGCATCATCATTAGGTTCCACCAAAATTAAATTATCTAGATCAAAAGCATCTACAACTAGATCATTTGAACTTCCTCTAACATCTCCCACTAATTCAACATTGCCACCATCACCTTCACCTCGAGGTTGCTCATCCTCATCATTATATCCCTTTTCAGTTATCCATTCATCATCAAACTCAATCTCATCAAGTGGAAGAGCAATAGTTTTTCTATTTTTTTTACTTTCTAACTTTGAGTTATACATCACATAAACCAAGTCATTCATTTTCTGTTGAACCTATAATTAAAAATAAAATTTTAATTACTATCTAAAAAAAATAAGTAAAATTATCAAACAAATAAAATAAAGTCATAAGGTTGAATTGAATTACCATTTCAAATGAGCTCTAATCGCGCTCACACCTAGAAGAGCTACATGTCAACTCAAAACACGAACAACAAATCTCCTCAACTCTAGAGTTCCATCACCAAACATCTCCCACCATTCTCCAGGTTGCATAACTTTTCTACTGTCCTTTGCCTCTTCCATAGAGAAAAGCCCTCTAGCAAAATGAAACTCAACAAGTTGCAAATTAATTTTTTTTCCTTTCTGCAACATCCTTGACCAATCTTTTCATACACATGTGCAACCCTTCTTTCACCTGAGGGTCATCATGTCTGAAAGTAGGTTCATAATGTAGATGAGGATTAAGATAATATGCAGCTGCATGCAAAGGCTTGTGAACCTTATGATCCCACCTCTCATCAATAATTTTCCAAACAGGCTCATAGATACATAGTACACAGATATCAAATATGCTATATTAGAAATAGTTAAAATAATACACAAATAAATTCTAAATGAGAGAAAGTTTAGAAATTTTATCTTTTCTTGATGTTATTAAAGTTTCATTTTATCTTCTCTTTTGCATTTTCCATCTCCTCATATATGAAACCCATGGAGGGTTTTACATCTGAATCCACCATTTTTCCAAAACCAACTATCCAAAGCCATATTTTCTATTTTTCTCCACTCTTGTGAAGTTCCAAACTTGCTTGTTTTCCACTCTTGAGAGCTTAACATGCTCATCAATGATGCTTTCAATTCATGAAGGCAAGCTAAAGTTAAATAAGTTGTGGCAAATCTAGTCATACCAGGCCTAATCAAGTCTCTTCCATTTGTGAAATTCTTCATGATGCTAATCAACATTGTTCTACCATAAATGTAGGTGGTGATCCTTCTTCCATTCTTTATAGTAGTCTAATGAATGCAATGAGCAACATATGAGGTCTCATACAAATGCTCTCGTTTCTGCATCAACAATTCTTCAGTTGTTTCTAATTTGTAGCATTATCAGTTATCACCTGGACTACATTTTCCTCTCCAACAAAATTCACTACATCATTCAACATCTTCAACACTTTGTCAGCTATTTTTGAGATGTCTGAGGTATCCAATGAATAAAGAAATACAGTCCCTTTTGGATTGTTCACCAGAAAATTACAAATTGAACGCCTTTTTTTTTTATCTCTCCACCCATCAGACATAATTGTGCAACCAGTTTTCTTCAACTTATCCTTAAATTCTTGAAGCATTACATCAGTTTTCTCCACTTCTCTTTTCAAAAGCTTCTCTCTGATATCATGATAAGATAGAGGTTTATAGCCAACCCCATATCTCGCAACCATGTCACAAAATTTTACAAAAGCTGGATTTTTAATAACATTGAATGGAATGGCACTTGTGTACTGAAATTCAGCACATTGATCATCAACTTTATCTTTGTCACCTTTTTATATAATTGATTTAAAGTTGCCTCAACTCCCTCACCACTAGCTTGAACAAATTTTGTTTTCCTCTTCCTATGAAAGCAAGCATCCCTTTCCCTTCTATTCCACTTTGAGTGGTATTTGACTCCACTCCCTCAGCATGTATACCTTCTTCATGAATACTATTCAATTTTCTTCTCTTCTTTGATGCATTAGCAACCTCTGCAACAACTTTCATCATAAGCATCTCAACTTCTTCAGGCACCGAAGCACAAGATTTAGAATCCCATCTAGTCCCAACAAGATGATGCTTGAATCTAAAAATTCCCCCATTGTTGATCTTTGAGCAATAGTTGCACTTAAATTTTTTACCATTCAATAAAACATTTGTCCTATGTTTCCACCCAATATCAGTCCTATTTCCTAGAGCATTTTTGCTTCTACTTGCTGCACCTATGGATGTGCATATATTGGAATTTGATCAATTTGATCCATTCCCACTCCTAGACATACTGAAATGGAACACAAAAAACAAAACAGAATATAGTCCACAGATGCAAACAAAGTAACCTATACTACTAAGTTACTAACAAAGTCCCCACTTAGCCATTTATACTGGGGTAGTATTAATGATGGTTAGAACACAGACTCAATAAGAGAGATTGCTGAAATTCTAGCGGGACATTTAATGAGTAAATTGTATATTCAGGATTATCACCTAATGGGACATTCTTTAATTAGACACAGGGTTGGTGCAGCTGGCAGCTTGATTACAATCAAGATGTCCTCACGAATCATGGGCTGAGATATTCTTGCATGTACAAAGCCTCATAATCCCTAGCTTTTAAGAAGCATTGAGGCTTATAAGCTGGGGTTTTAGTAGAGGTATTCCCGATGGCACACAGCTCCATAAAAACTACATATGCATAAGTAGAATGCTGCCAGAGTGCCAGTATCTAAGGACCCTAATTTCAATAATTTGTAACATGAAATCTTCCTAGTTTTAAAGTAAAACACACAATCTTCTTATTTTTAAAAGTAAAACACACAGTATGCTACCAATATCTAAGGAACTCGATTTCAATTTTTATTGCAACCAGAGACATTTAACTTTTCTCACCTCACCTAGACTTTCGGCTTCTCTCGAGCTCATCATTGACCTCATGGTACCTTATTGACACAAGCAAAATGGAACAAAAGAAGCAACAAAATCAGTGCACCGCGCACCGCGTCGGGCCTTACGTCATTGGTCTCATCTCGACAATAGAACCAGCACACCGCACTGTTGTGTCTGGTCGCATGCTGGGCCATCGCGTCTCATCTGGTCTCGTGTCGTGCCGCCGCTGAATAGCTCCAAGCCTCTAACTCATCATGAATGAAGAATAGGGACAAGGCAGAGTGGAACAAACGAAGCAAAATCCCTAAACACAATTAAGCTTTTTTCACACTGTAGTGGGCATAAAACGATGTCGTATTGCCCAAGAAAACTTTCCCAACTGAACTAGTGTGACTCGAGCCAGACTCTTGAGTTTACACGAGTCTACTACAAGTTCACCGAGTCTTCTTCGAGTTTGATCAAAAAGGAGTTTACTTCCGATTTCACTCGTAAGGACCAAGTAAACTCTTAGACTTGTAAGAGTCTACAAGTTGATTCTAAAGTTTGACAACCATGGACGCATGAATTACTATGGGAATCCATGATTACTTATGCAATAACAATAGTTGTTGAACAAATGGTATGTAATGAGCAAATGTATATAAATTTCAATATTTGCATCATGTCATTTGCATTTTTAAAAATGGCCAATACGTCTGCAGTTTGTGCCACGACATTTTGATGATGTAATTGGTAATAAACATCATGGAACGAAAATCCATGTTAAGGTGCCTCATGAGACGATAGAAGAATGGTCTCTCTACCACAATGATAATACTATGCCAAAGCAATTTCAACTAGGCCACCAATGGCATCACTTTGTCTGACACTTCCCTTTAAGGCAGAACGATAATGTTGCATTCATGAAAGTCAATGGACAAGATTATTTGAAGCTTGTTATTAACAATAATCATTAATGTTTATCATGTTGCATCATGTGACATCTATGAATGTTTTTAATGTTTACCATCACATGTAATATTAATGTTGGAATTGTGCTATATAATATATAGAACAAATTATATGTACCTTGGATTACAACATATGCATACACATTGGAATGCCCAATGTGACTGCATGCATAAAGGCGGATAACTAATTAGTGCCCTAACCTTATCATTCATATGGCTATTGGACATGTGTTTTGTCTTACCTAAGGAGGAAACCATATATTGGAATTAATACAAAATACAACACAATTGTTGATTTTTTTGAACAATGACAAATTTTGTGACAGAATTAAATTATATAACGATAAATAAAATTACAGCCGAATACTATTTTTGGAATAGACTAAAGAAAAGTGAAATTGGTCTAAACAAATTAATTTTCATTTTTAAGATCTTTTGTATATTTAAAAGTTTTATTAAAATTATTTGATTAACAAAAATGATATGGTGGTGGCCTCAAGTCTTTAGAAAATAAGTTGTCACCCTTTTCTCGAATATTCAGCTAACTTTAAAAAAAATATTAATTTTAATATAACTTCTTTGAATTTAAAACAAAGAATTGCCATTGTTTTATTTATATGTTTATTTTTAGTACCATTTTATTTTAAATATTGTATTTTTTGGAAATAACCAAGAATACACCAAAATTACAAAATATTGCCCCCTATATAAGTTCCATAATATATCCATTTCATGTATGCCCACCTCGCAATTAACAAAACAATGACTCTTACACCTAACCTCACAAAATATTGTGGTCCATTGGGGTCCATTGAGGTTTATTTGTTCATACAATAACTTCAATATCGTCATCCATTGACTTATCTGAAGGAGCTATGTCAAACAATAGAGACAAAAAAGTGCATGTCGTCTTTGTAGGTCAAAAACCTGGAATCTATTTTAGCTAGAATGAAGCTTATGAGCAAGTAAACCAGTTTAGCAAAAGTTGTCACGATTCTTATCATGCATATGATGAAACTGAACGTGTTTATGTGAATTTCTGCCTTCATCATGGACCGGACCCTGGGTTCATAGGATCCCACCTACACACAAACGTCGCCTTCTCTGAAAATGCAGAACAAAATGGTGAGAATATGTTTCATGTTTTGTTTTTGTTTAATAACCATGTCTTTTTTAGTCGTAAATGACGAAAGTATATCATTCTTCCACTTTATGTACAACAAAGGTGCCTAAAAACCTTGTAGTGGACACTACTTCAAGGGACTTCATTCTACAAGACAACATGCAAAAAGTTTTCAAGAAACTTTGTATCATGCTTCAACTTGGACAACCCAAATTTACGTTGCATGAAGTGAAGACCGTAAACACTGTGCAGTTTCGGAGGTATTGTGCGTCTGTCCACATAAGGACCTTGGGAGACCCCATTATTTCTGTGCCTATGTTGCTATGTGGTTGGCCTAAGAATTGTGTAACCGAGCATGAAAGCAAATAAGGGACTTCAATTATTATAGTGTTTAGAATTTAGAGACCAAAGTGCAGGCCTTGAATGATGCCAATGTGCAACTAAAAATGCAGTTGGACATGTTGAAGGATGCATACAAGGCAAAATATACCAACAAACCTTCCGTTTAATGTCCATTAGTGTCATGTTGTTTCAATGGTATTGTGTGGCAAAGACGAGTGTGCGTGCATGTGTTTTTCATTTTACTTTGGATCATATCATTTGTTGTGTTTCTATTTTGTTTGTAATGAAATAACGAAATTATGTTGCGCCTTGGCATGTGCTTTCTTTGCTAAATTTTTGCTTTCTATGATTTCTTGACGTTGAATTTAGGAGTGTTTAGGAAATTTTTGAAATTAAACTAATTAAACTGGTGTTGAAATTATCATTATTTTTACAAAAAAATTATAATGCACCATCCCTTATTTTTGTACTTATCATTTGAAAACACATTGAATGCTTCTGTCAGAGTAAATATTTATTCTCTTTAGACATTTGTGGAAAACGGGACCATTATTTGAAACAAATACATTCAAATAATATGCAATTAATTTATTCAGCATTGACTTATTTTTTTCCCATTAATTGTAGATCAATTTCCCCAAATGATGCTCTTGAATTGTAGGGATAATGTCATTCTATTACCTAACTTTCTTCAATGAAGAAAGGAAGATTACAAAATGCATTGCAGTCCTAGACTAGGCTACTTTGTACACTATTTTCGTGGCAAGCCTAGGTGTGATGTGAATTTGATATTTACATATCAAAGTTTTAGATATTTGTATATTGGTCAATTATTTTTTCATGCAACTCCGTAATCGTAAACATCATATTTTCTTTACTTATATGTATTTTTAAGTCATCATTCCATTTACGACTTCAATTTTTTCTGAAACATACATTTATTTTTAAATTGCAAGTAATCTCTTAATATAATTATTCACAAAATATAACTATTTTTACATTTTTTGGGTTTCATTGAATTTTTTCAATATATTTATTTTTCATAGTGTTTTATCTAAAATTGTGTTCATTTCTTTTGCAATTTTTAATTTATAAATATGTGGTTTTTTAAATTTAATTTGTATTGTATGGTATTTTTTAATATTTTTTTCAATATTTATTTTTATGATTTTTTACATTTTTTTGTATTGTACATAAAAAAAGTTAAACCTTTTATATTAGTATAAAAATACACAAACGAATAAGCATACACAATATAAAAAAATGATGAACTTACGACTTGAAAGTCATAAAACAAAAATAAATAAAAACAGACAAAAACATAATTTATGACTTTAAAGTTGTAAATGAAAAAATAAAAAAAAAATAAACGCTTATGTCTTTAGAATGGTAAAATAAAGTGTCCTACTAAATAAAAAAATTATAATATTATTTACACTATTTTAAAAAATTTAAACAAAAAGAAAAATTGTGCTTGAAACAAAAAAAAATATTTATGCTTTACACATTAAAGACGAAAAAAAAATTAAATTACAACTTCAAAGTCATAAAACCAAAAAATACAACAAACATAAAAAACATAACTTGCGACTTTAAAGTCGTAAATGAGAAAACAAAAAATTTAAACATTTATGTCTTTACACACGTAAAAAAAAAAAAAAAAACTCTCTTGCAAAATTTTTATAACAAAAATAACTCATTCAAGCTTCCTAATATGACCAAATATTCCATGAATATAAGTGTTTTTCCATGTACGATCATCACACATTGTTTTCAACAAATGAGCCGCAATGTATTTCACCATCACCATCATTCAAATCAACAAACTTTGTTGGTTCTAGAGTCATTCAATTGCTATGATAGCGAGAGGACCCGTGGGCATGGATTTCAACGTTGCAACAGACAACTCAAGGTAATTTTCTAGTTATGGGTATTAGTAAATTTGTTCAAACTCCTCATTTTCATCTGGCTCAATACATGAAATTCAAATCTTATAACTATTATTGAATCATTTCATTGGTATCCCACAATACAATAAATTGTTGGGATGTTTACTTTTGAGGCCAACCATTGTTTTTAATAGTTTTTGTTTAATATAAGTGGGTCTTTCTGCACATGTTTGACTCAAATAGGCAATAATTTCACTATTCAACATTTAATTGGCCTCACAAACTTGGAAAAGCTAAAGCTGTAAGGGGACAGGAGAATGCTTCCAAAGAAGCCAAAGCTTCGGAGGAAAATCATGCACAAAACCTTTACGCCAACACTAACCTTGTTGTCTCCATTTTTTTATCAATATATGACTAAAAAATGAGTTTTTACCAAGTAATTACATTATGTTATACAAGTTCATTTGTCAATTGAAGAAACATGCATTTGTTCTGCTCACAGTATCAACTCAACAGGAGACATGGATATCACCGAAAAGATACGGTCCCTAGAAGAAAGAATAAAGGTGATTCATACTTTACAAGCTTCATCATATTGTTTTTGTTTTATGGACTCCATATTTGTAGCCTATTAAATGTCTATATATCATTATATTACTAGAAAGAGGTCTAGAGAAGAGGCATAATGCCATAGAAGACACTAACAAGGTCATTTTGAAGGTCATATGCAACCTTGTTTGACAGGAGGCATGCAGCTCTCCAAAGAATATAGGAGACCATGTCCCCATATCTAGAAGCCAAAGTACGTCACATTTAAAAAAAAAATAGATGATTCAATCAGTGCAAAACGCCATGGGAGGCACCAAGAACCAAAAATGTCAAGTGGATCTCTTGGACATGCTTCTTTGTCACATCTGAAAAACATCAAAACCATTGTTATCTCAGAAGATGAAGATGCTCATGACCTAAAAAAATGTTCCACTTTCGTCATGGGGAAGTTCAATTGTGACCATAAAAAAAAGTCATTAAACCACCAACACCTTTCAACCTATGAGAATTAGACGACAATAACACAACTTCTAATGAATCTAGTAAAGACAAACCTTTCATGAGTAACTACAACAAGGTTATTCACTTCAAGGTTAGTAACATATGGAATATTAAATAATGTTGGGATATTAAAATGATCAGGTTATGGCCACAAAAAATGACTCCTGATATCAATGTCAATTCGGAATGCAGGGAAAAATACCTATGGAAGCAACATTGCCACCTCAGAAGCTGACTTATAGTGTTGGTAGCTCAGTTGGAAGACCTTAAAGAAGCCCAAGATTGATACTCAACCTTACATGAAAAAATGAGGAAATGGGGAAATAGTTCCAAAGGTTAGTCATCACTCAACTTTAGATTATATGTACCCTACGTATATTAATATTAACAACTAATCCTTTTGAGGATACATTGCAAATAACTACACATGCACTAACCATTGTTTCATTAACGTAGGGTCTGTCATGTGTGTTTAAGCCAATTAGCAACATGAAACTAATTGTTGAAGAAGCACATGTTTGTGCATATATTTTTAACCCCAAGTGACTTAGCCACGTACATGCATTACTCATATATTTTCTCCCACAAATTAAATGCCATGTTTGTGCAAATATTTTGAACCCAAAATTATCACATAATGTTGTATACAGTTAAACATTGGTGCTTTATTATTACATGAATCATACATCAATGACTTATTATTGAAATAACAAGCATTTCTTTTGTCCAAATTATTGAATGCAATATGCAACACTAGTGGCAAGGAAATACTTTTTCAGATTGGAAATAATTTTGGCACTCGAACGCATTTTAAAAGTCTATGTCCCAATAAGATAGTAGCTCATGAGGTAAATTGTTAATTATTTGATTTTTGGTTAATGTCTAGATGATGTCAACAACACATACCCTTCATTTTCTAACCTGGGTTATGCGTAATTTTAAATTGTTGTGTTTGTGGCTTTAAAATTAACACACTCACGGCTTAATGGAACAAACAAGAGTGTGTGGTGTCTCCATCTGGCTTTGGCAGTATGACTTTTGCATCGCATTTGTTTCTAATTTATTTAATGTAACAATGTTAATAACACACATAAACATGTTATTCGTTGTGGACAACATGGTAATTTTTTTTAAACACTTAACAGAACGATGTGTTATTGAGAACCAACATGGAGAAACTTGTAGACTATTACGGGAAAGATTTCATGTCGTCCTATGCATGCCTAAATTATGTAATTTGTTTATCTTAATGGGGGATACAAAAAAAACATATTCATAACATCAATGCTAATGTCATTTTGTATGAAGATATACATACCAATCATTGGTATCTGATGGTTATATCCATCGATGACACGAAATTCTACCACTTGGATTCACACATGACACATGAATCATTGGAGGACAGAAAACAAGTAATAAGAACCATGGTAGGTGTAACCATTATATACACTTGAATATCGTTTAACTAGTTACATAAACATTTCAACTTACACCTATTCATTAACCAACCAATGTTTATGATGGTAATTCTAGGGTTGCATCATGTCTTGTGTATTGGCTATTGTGTTTTACACACTACACATTACTTGGGGTATACAGGATATGGATCATTGGGACATCCTGCAACCAAGGGGAATCCCAAACTGTGAATGTAGATACCATTCCTACGCACGAATCAAATAATATTTGGTAACACACATTGTTAATATCGGGGCCTTTTTTTCAATTGATTTTCTTTTGATAAAACGTAAATTATATTGCAACAACAATTCATGTTCATGGGTGCAGATGGGAGACTCTTTTGTCACTATATTATAAGACCTGGTAAGACTTCCTCAAGTCCTTCCAATAACCATCATAATATTTCTGCTTACAATTGAAATGAATATTTAACACTGTTATTGAATAGCTTGATGACAAATATGTGAGAATGAAAGTTGCAATGACATTGGTGCACACAACGACAACAAAAGCATACTTGTCTGCATTGCATAATTGGATTGGGATGATTTCCTTTAGGGGAATCGTTGACAATGACATCTACAATGTCATTGCTTTTTGTGTGGAAGAAAAATTTGGTCATGTATTTTTATATAAATTTTACTGAATGCTTTATTTTAAGTAGATGGGCTTGTATGTTTTGGGGCAACACATTAATATACATCTAATATTGCTAGTCATAGGCAATATTGAAACATATATTTGTATTGTTAGTTGCACAAATATTCCTATTTGGTTTAGTACTTAATGTTATATTTTGTAAATGTAATAACACCACTACAGAATATTAAATGTTGCAATTCATGGTTAAGAGATCAACGACATTTTTTGTTCAAATTTTGCCATCTGTCCTTGTTTCTTCAACAAATTATTTGGACATAATCGGGCCTAGGGGGACAAGCCCAAAGGAACATTATTATGAACAACAATATTACCAGTAATCGCATGGAAAATAACAATTCTTATATTACCAATTGACTCTACTTTTTTAATTGCCTTACATTTCACTGTCTGAACTTATCACCAAGAAATTAAAATAGTTTAATTTTTATTGTAACAATAATAATTTTTCCGTCTGTCCATTTTTGTTCAACAATATATTTGGACATAATGGGGCCAGGGGCCACAGACACAAAGGAATATTATTATGAACAACAACCTAAAGAACAATCGCTTGGAGTACATCACACTCCTTTGACGTGATACATATATAACGGCTATGATTGTATAATACTTGTGCAAATTGGGTCGTTGACCGTCAACCATCACTTGTTAGAAAATTGCACGTCTACATATATAACTTGTCCATGTAATATATGTAAAAACAGGTGATTTCACTCACAAAGTTCATAATTTAATATCAAGTGATTTCAATGACAGAGTTCATGATTTAATACCACAACTAAATGTGGAAGCAATGTCTTCCAAGGTTATTTTGATGATGCCAAAGAATCAAGAGTTAAGCAAAGTTTCAAGCAAAGATTCAAGAATCAAGTTTCAAGTTTCAAGATTCAAGAATCAAGTTTCAAGAATCAAGAATAATCAAGATCAAGATTCAAGACTCAAGATTCAAGAATCAAGTTTCAAGAATCAAGAATCAAGAATAATCAAGATCAAGATTCAAGAATCAAGAGAAAACTCAATCAAGATAAGTATTAAAAAGTTTTTCAAAACATTGAGTAGCACATGAAGTTTTCACAAAATCTTTTACCAAAGAGTTTTACTCTCTGGTAATCAATTACCAGAAGGTAGTAATCGATTACCAGTAGCCAGCATTGTTTTTCAAATTGATTTACAAAGCTGTAATTGATTACCATAATCATGTAATCGATTATCAGTGTTTTTAAAACATTAAGATTTTCAAAATTCAAAATGAAGAGTCACATCTGTTGATGTGTAATCGATTACACCTTAATGGTAATCGATTACCAATGACTGTTTTCAAAAAATTCATTTCCAAAAGTCACAATTCTTCAAGTGACTTGTTTCTGAAGATTCTTTCAAAAGTCACAACTTTTCTAAGTGACTAGTTTTAAAAGAAATTGCCAAGAGTCACAAACTTTGACTTGAGTCATCAAAAGATTATAAATATGTGACCATGGCATGAATTTAAAAATGATCCATCATTTCTTTCAATCACTCTATCTTTCAATCTATCTTTCAACAACTTTTTTCATTTCTTTTAATAGAACTTTTTGGTTTCATTTCTCTTCATCCTTCTAAAAGTTTTTGTTCAAAAATTTCTCTTCCAAGAAAAGTTCTTTGTTCAAAAACTTGTGCTATTCATCTTTTTCATTCTCTTCTCCCTTTGCCAAAAAGAATTTGTCAAGGACTAACCGCCTGAATTCTTTTTGTGTCTCTCTTCTCCCTTTTCCAAAAGAACGAAGGACTAACCGCCTGAATTCTTTTGTGTCTCCCTTCTCCCTTGTCAAAGAATTCAAAACGACACAGTCTGAGAATTCTTTTGATTATTCCCTTTCCCATAAACAAAAGATTTAAAAGGACTAACCGCCTGAGAATTCTTTTGTTTCCCCATTCATAAAATTTCAAAGGACTAACCGCCTGAGAACTTTGTCTTAACACATTGGAGGGTACATCCTTTGTGGTACAAGTAGAAGGTACATCTACTTGGGTTGTTGTGACTGAGAACAAGAGAGGGTACATCTCTTGTGGATAAGTTCTAGTGGAGGGTACATCCACTAGGTTGTTCAAAGATAACAAGGGAGGGTACATCCATTGTGGATCTTTGCTTGCAAAGGATTTTACAAGGTTGAAAAGAAATCTCAAGGACCGCAGGTCGCTTGGGGACTGGATGTAGGCACGGGTTGTTGCCGAACCAGTATAAAACTCTTGTGTTTGTCTTCTTCTTCCCTACACATTTAATTTCCGTTGTGCACTTTAATTATTGCTTTTACTTTTGGTTAAGTTTGTATTTCTATTCTTTACTTTCTTAACAACATAGTAAAAGCCTAAGAAGGGTTGATTTTTAATTAGTAAAGGTTTAGTAATAATTAATTCAACCCCCCCCCCCTCTTAATTATTCCGAGGCCACTTGATCCAACTCTAAACACCATTGTTGCGAAGTAAACACCAACAAGTACACAGATTGTCACCAAGTCTAAAGCCATAAAACATAAATGTAAACCTATTGGTTAGAAATATACATCGCCCATAAAACACTACAAAAAAGCATATGTTTCTATTAAAATATTGACCAAAATGATAACCAGTAGAACAATTTCATGAAGATGTTAAGCCTCTTAAACACATTAACTTCTCTTCTATCTCAGCTACATGCTTGGCGTTGTTGGCTTTCTCCATCTCCCATTTCGATCTTTCAGATAATTCAACCTGAATCTTCTCACTAAGGGTTGGAATTGAGTTGGCAGTGTAAACCAGCCTAGAGGTTAACTCAGCCTTACTCTTCTGCATATTTTCAAGTGTATTGGATTTCACCATTAATTTCTCTTGAAGCGACAAAATTTTATCATTAATTTCTTGGATGTTTAAAACCAATCCCTCAATTATAGCCTCTGTTTGTGTTACTTTCTCTTTCAATTGAACATAGTCATTTTTCAGTCTGCAAACTTTAAGCTTTTCCTTTAGATCAGCTAACAATTTGTGTGCCTCTTTAAACTTCCCCTTAGCCTCCATGAAAGCATCACTTAATAACAAAATTTGTTCCACCAACTTCAACTTTGCGAGTTCATCAACACTAAGGTTAATATCTTTACGAAGTTGTGATGTTGTGCAATATCATCATTACAAGAGACCAAAGAACGGAAGTCTACAACAAGAAAGGAAGAAAGCTTCTTCTTGCACCACTCTATTTTATTATCCATAGAGGTACCACGAGTCACATCATCACAAGGTGTAATGCCAGTGTGAGGCATACCAAGTAAGTCGTCTAAGGTATCTAGATACTTATCAAAATTTTGTATGGGATTTGTGTCTTCTGCTTTATGCATACTAGCCCATTCCTTAGAATGTAACATGTCTCCTAAATTCTCAGTTGTATCACTTGTTTCCCTTTCCTTTAGATGGCACAAGTCAATCACCTCATTTGCATCATGCTCAACTACTTTATGTGGACAAACACAAAATAGTCTGAAAGATTTCCAAGTTGGTTGACTGTAGCTTTGTGTTTTTCACTTTAATTTTCTTTGGGTGCCAATCTCTTTTGTCACATGTTCTTCAGTCTCCAATGACTTCACTGGACAGGTATCGGGGAAAGAATGGTTTGCTGAAATGAAACAAGAACAAACACATAAAACAAACAACAGACAACAAAAGTTGCAACAATATCAACTACATGACGGATAGGATCCCAACTTATTTCACGAAATTCACACCAAAAATAATGTGCTTTTTGCTCCAATCTACGACTTAAATATTCATCCCACCACTGACATATTCCAAGCTATTCACATAGACAAATGACCACAACACATAAAATAAAAAACAGTAAATTGATAAAATATAACTCATCATTGCCATACTGCTGCTCAACTTCATACAAAGTCAGTCAAAAAATAATAAAACTCTACAAAAATTATGGTGAGAGTAAATATTGTACAATTTAAGGGATAAAAACAATCATGGAGGAAAACAATCAACAAAAAACAATTAAACGAGTCAAATAAAAGGACTTTAATGTACGAGGAAAATAGAAAAACTAACACAAAAGTTCAATACAACATGAAAATTAAAACAAAATAACATGGCAAAAATAATGACAAAATAGCAACACTGGAATGAAAACAAACTCTTTGGGGCTAACCTTTTGTACGAGTTCGCTTAGTTGTGGGAACCTTCCAGCTAAATAAAGCAAAGAATTCTTCAATTTTCATGTTGGGAAAATTTGATTCAATGTACCGCTGAACAACAGGCTTGCTTTGGAATCTCCTTGAATGGCGAGAAGATCTCTCAAGAGATCTTGGAAGAGAAAGGTAGCTATCATGAAAATAGCCAGTCTCGTTTGTCCTTCTCCCCACTTTCTATCCCCATATATCACCAACATTAGGCCACCCTTTGAGAGCATATGGCAAACCTTCATCAACAGAAAAGGGTGACACCCATTAAAGATCAAACATTTTTTCCTTTGTCAAATCCTTACAACATTGCTTTCAATTGTAGCGTCATTTTCGAAGTTTTTGTTTTCAACCTTAGAACTGAAATAAAACAAATAAATGTCAATTGCTGAAGAGTCCATACAACACATTCATCGAATATTCATGGTACACAAACAAATTGCTATGAACTAGACAAATAAGTTAAACATCCGGAAAAAAAAAAAAAAAAAAAAAAAAAAGACAAAAGGCTACATAAATTTTGTGGTCCAGAAAACTACCCACGACTTCTATGATCTTAGACTAAGCTTGCATATAACATTTTTCTCAACTCTAATTCAATTTATTCCTTATTTCATTATAGCACACATATACTAAGCTCATCTTCAAAAAGCCCTAAAAGCCAAAGATGATTTCAGGAGAGAAAAAGTGAGAGTGCAGTGGCATGTCAATGCTGATCGAAACACAACATTTTTATTTCATAGAATGGCTCGCATCCGTCAACTTAAAAACAATATTGCTTTGTTTAAACATGGTGATTTGGTTTTGTAGGAACCTCAAGAAATAGAACAATTTATACTCAACTTCTACACTAACCTATTTGTTGGTGACAACAACTCAAGTAAAACACTTTGGTCAACAAGGTCATTCCCAATCTGATCACGCAGGAGGATAAGTGTCTCTTGACCAATCTTCCATCAATGGAAGAGGTCAAGGCAGATGTTTTGATATAAACGCGGCTGGAGTGCCAAGCCCAGACGGATTCGGGGGACATTTTTACCAATGTTTATGGGATGTTATTAAACAGGAATTCTTTGATGCCAATTTGTAGTTTTTTAGGGAAGGGTGGATTCTTCCAGGCCTAAACTCTAAATTCATCATTTTGATTCCCAAGTTCCCTTAAGCAGACAAGATCGAGCATTTAAGGCCAATAGCTTTGGCAAACTTCCAATTCAGGATAATTACAAAGACTTTTGCCTCTAGACTTTTTTCTTTCGTTGCCTCAAAGATCATTTCCCCGCAGCAAAGAGGATTCATCCAGGGAAAACAAATCTCAGATTGCACTGCAGTAACGTCTGAAGCGGTGAACATGTTAGACAACAAATGCTTCAGAGGCAATGCTGCCCTCAAGATTGACATCAAGAAAGCTTTTGACACTATGGATTGGAATTTTCTTTCAAGAGTGCTCTTGGGTTTTGGCTTCTCTAAGATCTTCATCTCCTAGATTCAGTCGATTCTCTTGTCAGCCAAGCTGTCAGTCTCTATGAATGGGAAAATAGTGTGTTATTTCTCTTGTAAAAGAAGGTTCCGACAAGGAAAGCCACTCACTACTATTCTGTTCTGTATAGCGGAGGAAGTTCTAAGAAGGGGAATATTAGCCTTACTGGAATCTAGAAAGCTTCAGCATGTGGCTGGTCCTAAAAGCTTTCGCACCCCCAGTCATGTGATGTATGCTAATGACATCATCATATTTTGCAGGGGAACTTCCAAAAACATAAAGGAGCTCATCAGTTTGTTTGAGGTGTATGGGAACACTTCTCTGATCAAGTGATTAGTAAGAAGGAAATCCTTCTTCTTCCATGGTGGCATCAATGTTAGACAAGTGGAAGCACTCTCTCAGTTGTTGGAATTTAAGCAGAGTAGAATTCCGTTTGACTATCTTAGGCTCCCTATCTTTAAGGGAAAGCCCCGAAAGATTCACCTCCCGGTCATTGTGGACAAAGTCAAGCAAAAGTGTTAGAACAAAGGATGAAAGTTTGAAAAAAAAGAAAAAATAAAATAAAAAAGGCTTCATGTCCCACATCGTTCAGGATAAACACTTGAATAGTGTTTCACTCCCTATATATAGAGAGCTCATTTCTTCATTTTTTCTTGCCCCAGTTGAGAAACATTTCCTCAACCTTTCTTTCTCCCTCCCATATTTCAGCTAATGCATTTCCGGCAAACTTCTCCCTTTTTCTTTTTGTCGCTCTAAAATTTCGGTTGGCTATAAGAGTGACTTTTTAAAGTCATATTTTTGGTTGGCTATAAGAGTGACTTTTTAAAGTCATATTTTTGGTTGGCTATAAGAGTGGCTTTTTAAGTCATATTTTTCGGTTGGCTATTAGAGTGACTTTCCAAGTCATATTTTTCGGTTGGCTATTAGAGTGACTTTTCAAGTCATATTTTCGGGTGGCTTTAGAGTGACTTTTCAAGTCATACAAGAGGGTGTAATTCTAGAAAAGGTTCCCTCAGTGCAGTGGGAATCTTATACAGTGATCTGGGCTGTTTTATCCTGGGGACTTCGTGGTTGATAGTCTGCTTGCACAATTTTTTGGCAGTGCCACGAAACGTCTTAAAGAAAGCGACATTGTCCACGACTCAGCCAGTAATTTTTTTGGTTTGCCATAAACTATTGTTACAACAATTTTAAGACGTATTCGGCTCTGCTATGGCTACCGTAGATATTACTGGCTCGAACAACAATGACCTCAACAAACCTTTTAGGTTTGAAGGGTATCATTTCAAACGTTGGCAACAAAAGATGATGTTTTCTATGAGAAAAGTTGCCTATGTTTTGAACACTGATATTCCGGTGGTACCTGAGGATGCTGAGAAGGAAGTGAAGGATAAAAAGACTATGGAATTAGCTCTTTGGAATGAAAATGATTACCTATGCAAGAATTTCATTCTGAATGGGTTAGCTGATAATCTCTATGATTATTATAACCCATATAAGTCTGCCAAATTAGTTTGGCTGGCTCTGGAAGAGAAGTATGATACTGAGGAAGCTGGGACTAAAAAGTATGATGTTAGCCGCTACCTCAAGTATCAAATGACTGATGATAAATTAGTAGAGTCTCAATCCCATGAGATACAGAAAATTGCTCAAGAGTCATACATAGTTGTGATAACTGGTGCCTCCCGCCATGTCTGCTATGATCGTGCTATGTTTAAAACATACACGAATGTTGAAAATAAGAAAGTGTTGCTGGGTGATTCCCACACCACTACTATTGCTGGAACTGGAGATGTTAAACTGAAGTTTACCTCTGGAAAGACTTTGATTCTCAAAAATGTGATGCATACTCCAGAGATGAGAAAGAATCTGGTTTCTGGTTTTCTTTTAAACAAGGCTGGGTTTACTCAAACCATAGGTGCAAATTTATTTACTTTGACCAAGAATGGGGTATTTGTAGGGAAAGGGTACGCCACTGATGGCATGTTCAAATTGAATCTTGATATTAATAAAGTTTCTCCTTCTGCTTACATGCTGTGTGATTTTAATATCTGGCATTCTAGACTTTGTCATATAAATAGTCGTTGCATATCTAACATGAGTAACTTAGGTTTTACTCCAAAGCTATCTTCAAATCACTTTGAAAAATGTGTTTTTTGCAGTCAATCTAAAACAACTAAGAAATCACATAAATCAGTAGTTAAAGAATCTGAGCCATTGGATTTAATACATTCTGATATATGTGAATTTGATGGAACGTTGACCAGAAATGGAAAACGATATTTTATCACTTTTATTGATGACTGCTCTGATTACACATATGTATATCTTATGAAAAATAAAAGTGAAGCGCTTGACATGTTTAAGTTATTTGTAACAGAAATTGATAATCAATTCAATAAGAAAATTAAGAAACTTCGAAGTGATAGAGGCACAGAGTATGATTCCAGTTTGTTTAATGAGTTTTATAATTTGCATGGAATCATACATGAGACGATTGCTCCATATCCACCTGAAATGAATGGTAAAGCTAAAAGAAAGAACAGAACTTTTACAGAATTAGTTGTAGCTACTATGTTGAGTTCTAGTGCAACATCTTTTTGGTGGGGCGAAATTTTGTTAACTGTTTGTTATGTGCTAAATAGAATCCCCAAATCAAAAAGCAAGACATCTCCCTATGAGATATTAAAGAAAAGATAACCAAATTTGTCTTATTTGAGAACTTGGGGATGTCTGGCCTATGTAAGGATCCCAGACCCTAAGAGGGTTAAACTTGCTAGTAGAGCCTATGAATGTGTGTTTATTGGTTATGCTATTAATAGCAAAGTGTATAGGTTTTATGACCTAAACGCAAAAGTGATCATAGAGTCAAATTGATGCAATCCTACCCCACAAGGGCATTGGGTAGAAGACTCCAAGTAGATTGGGCTAGAGATCCAAGGGAAGGCCCTAGGGTTCTCATGAGCCTTAGGGTAGATTTCGAGCCCATGGGCTAAGTATGAGCCCGCTTATCTTTGTAAATATTAGAATAGGTATTTCCTTCGTCTGGGCCTTGTATTTTGGCCATTCCAGTAGTATAGGGTTTTAGCCTTGTATTTCGGGGCATTTTGAGTTGTCTTTGTAATAAGGACTTTTTTTTTTATTTTCATGTTTTTTGTCATGGGGGTGAGCTTAGCTATTATAGGGGGTGTGTAGCTAAGCTCTAGCTTCTCATCTCAAGGAGGTGAGCTTAGCTATTAGAGAGGTATGTGTAGCTAAGCTCTAGCTTCTTTAGGAATCTTCTTAAGGAAGTTTCTCAAGGAGGTGAGCTTAGTTATGAGAGGGGTGTGTGTAGCTAAGCTCTAGCTTCTCAAGGAAGTTTTCTCAAAGAAGCTTCTCAAGGAAGTTTTCTCAAGAAAGCTTCTCAAGGAAGCTACCTAGTCTATAAATAGAAGCATGTGTAACACTTGTTGTAACTTTGATGAATGAGAGTCTTGTGAGACACAACTCAAAGTTCAACTTCTCTCCCTTTTTCTTCCTTCAATTTCGTGCTCCCCCTCTCTCTTTCTCTCCCTCTTTCTTTTCCTCCATTGAAGCATCCTCTCCAAGCTTCTTATCCAAGGCTCATCTTGGTGGTGAAGCTCCTTCTTCCATGGCTTATTCCTTAATGGATGGCGCCTCCTCTCACCTATTTTCCTTTGTCTTCCGCTGCATCTCCATGGTGGAAAATCACCATTAAAGGACCCCATTGAAGCTCAAAGATCCAGCCTCCATAGAAGCCCCACAAGCAAGCTTCCATCAAGTGGTAATCAGAGCACAAGAGCTTCAAGTAGGTGCACCTTAAACCTCCATTAATTTTTTTTCTTTACCTTGTCTTCCATTGTTGTTTCTTCATTTTTCTCCATGTATCTCCTCACATGTCTTGTTCTAAATGTTGTTAACATGATTCTTTAGAGTTTCCACCGATTAAACTTGCTATAGAAGTTAGATTTGATTTTCTATGGTTCAAATTTCTTGTTCTTGTTCTTGAACCATGAATTGTATTGAGTTTAGGTTCCTTTGAGTTTTGTCTTGTTATTTTTTGTGGCTGAAACCTAAATCATAAAATTCTTACAAAAATATTAAAGTAGAAGAAAACCTCATAAATCTAGAGTGACTTGTTCACCTATTGTAGTTTTGTCATAGAAGTCATGTCTAGTCATGAAACTTGTCACATAAGATTTCTTATGTTGTGCTGAATTTTATTTTCTTGTTTCTTTGTCTAACTCATTTGTTCATGAGTGTATGAAGTTCTTTTAGCCTATTATTTGATTTGAGTCAAATCTTTCATGTTAATTAGTCCTTAACATGTTCATGCAAAATTCTTAGAGAGTCTTTGATTGTGAACCTTTTCTTGAACTTTTAGGTTTCTTTATGATTGTGTCTATTGTGAATTTGAGTTTTGGTGATTGAATTGCTGGCTGAAATGTTGATCCTAAGTGAATATTGAACTCCGAAAACTGTGGTAAACAATCCTAGTGAGTTCAACATACATAGGAAGGTTGAAAGTAAGCCCAAGGCAATCAATATACCATGCTTAAAGAAACAAATCGCTGGTGCTGGCAGCTTGGACATACAAACTTGTAAAAATTACTGAGAATTGGTTACTTCGAATTTTGAGCTAAAATTTTTACTGAATTTTATAGACATCTGGAAAAAAGTTATAAAAAAAGAAACAAGTGATTTGGATAAAAGGAAAAAATACGAAAAAACGCACAAGTTGGCAGGAAAATCAGTATCCAGAAAAAAAAAGGTGAAAGGGAAGGGTGCTTGTTGTTTTGGCTCAAAATTTATTCTATAATTGGAAATTTCAATTCAAAATTAGTGTGAAGACAAGTGCCAAAGCTAGAGTTTTGTTGAGTCTTTTTTTTTCAGCTTTTTTTACTCTACTCTAGAGCCATTCTAAGTTTCTCTTTGAGTCCTAGCTTGCTTCTATGTCCTTTTCATTGCTTTAATTGTTGAATAATCGTTGAAAAATTGTCTTGTTAAAACTCCGTTGGTTTAGCTTTCATTTTATTTTTTTTGGTCTTTGGTTATTGCTTGTCTCTTTGTTTCCTTGTTTGTGGGTTGCCATATAGGAATTGGAAGGAGGATTGGTGCCATCCCTTGAAGAATTTGAGTCCAGAAGCAAGGGGCCAACCACCTTAAGAGCTATTGGACTAAGAAGCACTCCAAATTGAGTGAATCACCAAAGAGAGAACAACCACCAAAATTGAGGACCGTTTTGTAATTTTGTAATTTGCAATTTACTTACCTTCATTGCTTTCAAGTTTTGTAACAAAAAGGCCTTTCATTGGAAGTGTGTTGGGAGCCTCCAATAGGTTACCAAACTTCCATTTGTCTGTAATAATTTTAGGCAATTTTTACTTAGGATAGTGAGTGTTTTGTTGGGAACCTTGAATGTGGTCATCCAAACACTCTTAGGATTCACCTAGTTTACATTTCTTGCTTACTTTCATAGCTTATTTCTTTTACCTTCCATTGTCAAACCGCCTAGATAGCTTGCATTTTACCAATTAGTTTTTTTACATTATCTTTCACACCTCTTTTAGTGTTTATTTGGCTAGTTTCAACCATAGTTTCTTTTACCTTTTGTTTTCAAACCTCCAACAAGAAAGAACCACAAATTAGGAACCAACATGAGTCATCATTCATCTAGTGTTAATGGCGAGGGTACTAGTCATAAAGACCATTTATCTAGAATCTTAGATGAGTTGAGTTCCCTCAAGTTATGGAAAGAAAAACAAGAGAGAAAAGAAAAAGGAAAAAAAAGAGTGGAAGAAATAAGTCAAGATGAAAGAAAGAAAATAAGAGAGGAAGAAAGAAGAAAAATAATGAAAGAAATGAAAAGAGAAAAACATGCCTCCTATAGTAGTCATAACTCTTGCAAGAGCCTAAGTGAAGAACTTCGTGACTATTACGAAGGAAGGCATAGGTCACATCTTAGACCTCACTCCCATAGAAGAGAAAAGGAAAGAAAGCCTCAAGAGGCTAACATTAACCTCTCATACTTCCATGGGAAGGACAATGTAGAGGCTAACTTAGATTGGGAAATAAGGGTAGAGCAACAACTTAAAAAGAAGTCTACTTCAAAATCTTATGGTTCTCACTCTTATCCAAAGAAAGACCAAGGTCAAGGCATCTTAGGGGTGACACCTTCTAAGCCCAAAGATGATAAGGGGAAGGCAATAGAAAAGCAAGCCCCTAAGGCTAGTATGCAAGAGAAAACTAGCTCTATAAAGTGCTTTAAATGTCTTGGAAGAGGACACATTACTTCTCAATGCCCCACCACAAAAACCATGATTATAAGGGGCCAAGACATTTATAGTAGCCAAGATGAGGCTACTACTTCACCTTCCTCTAGTGAAAGTGAAGAAGCAAAATGGGAAGAATCTAGTGAAGAAATCTACCCCCAAGAAGATGGACAACCATTAGTGGTTAAAGAGAAGTGTAAGGAGGTAAGTGTCTCCTCCAAGAGGTTAGCTAAGAAGGAAACTCATTTTACAATAAAGACAAACATTAAAGAAACTTTTCCTCTTAGACAACCTCCACATTTTCTCTTTTGTAAAAAGACACTTGCAAGCATTGCCACACCTCTTGGGCTTGAGTTTATTCCTCAAGTAAAGAAGTTGTTGGATGAGAGTTTGGTTCGCAAGAGCTTAAATCCTTGTGCTTTTTTGGTGCCCAAAATAGGTATTATTAGGCACCAAGTCCCTAAAATAGGTGGTATGATGAATGTTTTGAGTGGTTCAACCCTCTTTTGTAAAATCACTCGTACACCTAACATCTTCATGGTGTGTGTACATAGGGACCCATTAGGTAGGTTTGTTCTTATTTTTAGTTTCAATACAAACTTAGGTACTCATATGGGACACCTTAGGTTTTTCATACTTTTTGATAGGAATAATCAATATGAAAATACAGAAAAAGGTATGTTTTATTGCGTTACTTTTCTTAATTTTTCAAATAGTGATCAACGGGTTCCCATGAACCCTAAGAGAATAAAGGTCATTCCTGAGTGGCTCACTCCACCAAGTATAAGAAAAATTTGGGGCTTCCATGACTTAACAAACTTTTACAAAAGGTTTGTCCCATATTTTTCTATACTTGTAGCACCACTCATTGAGTTGATGAGAAACCATGTTCCTTCATGGGAAGATGCCCAGGAAATGAATTTTCAGACCTTACCTTACTTCAACATACCAAACACCACTAATACATATGTTTTTGTTCTTTTTGCAGGTGTTGAGGGAAGGAGCCCAGAGTATGAAGAACCTCGGGATTTGAGGTCAAATCCTTTCCAAGGTGGAGGGAATGATGCAATCCTACCCCGCAAGGGCATTGGGTAGAAGACTCCAAGTAGATTGGGCTAGAGATCCAAGGGAAGGCCCTAGGGTTCTCATGAGCCTTAGGGTAGATTTCGAGCCCATGGGCTAAGTATGAGCCCGCTTATCTTTGTAAATATTAGAATAGGTATTTCCTTCGTCTGGGCCTTGTATTTTGGCCATTCTAGTAGTATAGGGTTTTAGCCTTGTATTTCGGGGCATTTTGAGTTGTCTTTGTAATAAGGACTTTTTTTTTATTTTCATGTTTTTTGTCATAGGGGTGAGCTTAGCTATTATAGGGGGTGTGTAGCTAAGCTCTAGTTTCTCATCTCAAGGAGGTGAGCTTAGCTATTAGAGAGGTATGTGTAGCTAAGCTCTAGCTTCTTTAGGAATCTTCTTAAGGAAGTTTCTCAAGGAGGTGAGCTTAGTTATGAGAGGGGTGTGTGTAGCTAAGCTCTAGCTTCTCAAGGAAGTTTTCTCAAAGAAGCTTCTCAAGGAAGTTTTCTCAAGAAAGCTTCTCAAGGAAGCTACCTAGTCTATAAATAGAAGCATGTGTAACACTTGTTGTAACTTTGATGAATGAGAGTCTTGTGAGACACAACTCAAAGTTCAACTTCTCTCCCTTTTTCTTCCTTCAATTTCGTGCTCCCCCTCTCTCTTTCTCTCCCTCTTTCTTTTCCTCCATTGAAGCATCCTCTCCAAGCTTCTTATCCAAGGCTCATCTTGGTGGTGAAGCTCCTTCTTCCAAGGCTTATTCCTTAATGGATGGCGCCTCCTCTCACCTATTTTCCTTTGTCTTCCGCTGCATCTCCATGGTGGAAAATCACCATTAAAGGACCCCATTGAAGCTCAAAGATCCAGCCTCCATAGAAGCCCAACAAGCAAGCTTCCATCACAAATGATGCTGATTTTTATGAAAATAAATTTCATTTTAAATTAAGGGATAGTGGGGGTACTTCATCCAATTATCTTCCTGCTATTAGTAGTGAAAATCTTGCACAACCAGAACCAGATATAGAGCCGCGAAGAGGTAAGAGAGCAAGAATTGCTAAAGATTATGGGCCCGATTATATGGCCTATACATTAGAGGAGGATCCATCAAACCTCCAAGAAGCTTTGTCTTCTTTGGATGCTGACTTGTGGCAAGAAGCCATTAATGATGAGATGGATTCTTTAGAATCTAACAAGACATGGCATTTACTAGACTTGCCTCATGGTTGCAAACCAATTGGTTGTAAATGGATCTTGAAAAAGAAACTAAAACCTGATGGTACTGTGGATAAATACAAGGCTCGCCTTGTAGGCAAGGGTTTTAGGCAAAGAGAGAATGTGGATTTCTTCGACACCTTTTCACCAGTCACTAGAATAACATCTATTTGGGTGCTAATATCTCTTGCTGCTATTCACAGTCTAGTGGTACACCAAATGGATGTTAAAACTGTTTTTTTAAATGGTGAATTGGAAGAGGAAATCTATATGGAACAACCTGAAGGGTTTGTGATTCATGGACAAGAAGATAAAGTCTGCAATTTAGATAAATCTTTGTATGGTCTAAAACAAGCACCTAAGCAGTGGCATGAAAAGTTTGATAACTTAATAGTCTCGAATGGGTTTAAGGTGAATGAAAGTGACAAATGCATTTACTACAAATCTGTAAATAATATTTGCACTATCATATGTGTATGTGTCGATGACCATCTCATATTTGGTTCAAATATTCATGTAGTGAACGATGTGAAATCATTGTTGTGTAACAACTTTGATATGAAAGACCTCGGAGAAGCAAGTGTAATCCTTGGTATTAAGATTACTAGGTCAAAAGAGGGAAATTCTCTGGATCAATCTCACTACATTGAGAAGATCTTAAAGAAATATGACTACTTTGACTGTAAACCTGCTAGTACACCATATGATCCAAGTGTAAAACTGTTTAAGAACACTGGTGAAGGTATATGACAAACTGAGTATGCAAGTATCATTGGCAGCCTTAGGTATGCCACTGATTGTACTAGACCCGACATAGCCTATGTTGTGGGATTATTATGCAGGTTTACCAGTAGACCTAGTATGGAGCACTGACACGCTATTGAAAGGGTAATGAGGCACCTTAAAAGAACCATAAACCTTGGATTACATTATAAAAGGTTTCCCGCTGTACTTGAAGGATACAGCGATGCAGATTAGAACACTCTTTCAGATGATTCCAAAGCAACCAGCGGCTATATATTTAGCATAGCTGGTGGGGCTGTTTCTTGGAAGTCAAAGAAAAAGACTATCTTAGCTCAGTCCACTATGGAATCTGAGATGATAGCACTAGCAACTGCTAGTGAGGAAGCAAGTTGGCTGAGAAGCTTACTTGCAGAGATTCCTTTATGGGAAAGATCGATACCAACTGTGTTGATCCATTGTGATAGTACCGTGGCTATTGCAAAAATTGAGAACCGTTATTACAATGGTAAGAAACGACAGATGCATCGTAAGCATAGCACTGTTAGAGAATTACTCTCAACAGGAGCTGTTAGAGTGGATCATGTACGCACTGATGATAATTTAGCAGATCCTTTGACGAAAGGATTAGCTAGAGAGAAAGTCCATAACACTTCTAAAAGAATGGGACTATTGCCCTTACTGCGATGATCATTCATGATGGTAACCTGACCTAAATGACTGGAGATCCCAAGAACTAGGTTCAATGGGTAATAACAAGTTATGAAGTGATATGAGATGAACATGCTGTTATAAGTGAAAGCAACATGATTCCTGAAGTAACAAGAGGATGAGTTATGAAAAAAAATTCATAATTCTTAATGAGATCTATACTCTACGTTGAGTGGAGTACCTAGGCTACAGGAGTACTCTTGATAGACTCACCTATGTGAATGTTGAAGTGGGGGCTGCTTCATATAAAATTTTGGGCAAAAATTTCTAGAGCGTTCACTATACCGGGATAGACGTGCATGGCCTTTAACACACGGGCTTTATAGAATACACCTATGAAAAGGTTGTGTGTGGTTTGATGTCGGAGATGGAAATCAAGACTTCGAGTCACTCTAGTAAAATCTGAATCTTACTCACTATGCAAATGTTCAAGTTGTATGACACCTTTGTTTATGTACAATTTTATGAAATCCTCGAAAATCTTCTTTTCAAATTTCAAGTGGGGGATTGTTAGAACAAAGGATGAAAGTTTGAAAAAAGGAAAGAAAATAAAAAAGGCTTCAAGTCCCACATCGCTCAGGATAAACACTTGAATAGTGTTTCACCCCCTATATATATAGAGCTCATTTCTTCATTTTTCCTTGCCCTAGTCGAGAAACATTTCCTCAACTTTTCTTTCTCCCTCCCATATTTCAGCCGATGCATTTCCGGCAAACTTCTCCCTCTTTCTTTCTGTCGCTCTAAAATTTCGGTTGGCTATAAGAGTGATTTTTTAAAGTCATATGTGACTTTTTAAAGTCATATTTTTGGTTGGCTATAAGAGTGACTTTTTAAGTCATATTTTCGGTTGGCTATAATAGTGACTTTTCAAGTCATATTTTTCGGTTGGCTATTAGAGTGACTTTTCAAGTCATATTTTCGGTTGGCTGTTAGAGTGACTTTTCAAGTCATATTTTCGGGTGGCTTTAGAGTGACTTTTCAAGTCATACAAGATGGTGTAATTCTAGAAAAGGTTCCCTCAATGCAGTGGAAATCTTATACAGTGATCTGGGCTGTTTTATCCTGGGGACTTCGTGGTTGATAGTCTGCTTGCACAATTTTTTGGCAGTGCCACGAAACGTCTTAAAGAAAGCGACATTGTCCGCGACTCAGCCAGTAATTTTTTCGGTTTGCCATAAACTATTGTTACAACAACAACTAGTCAAATCTGTGATAGAGGGAATGTTGTTGTATTCATTCAGAATTTACCTCTGGCCTGCCCGTTTGATCAAGGATTTAGAGAGACATGTCAGAAACTTTATCTGGTCCAGTGATAGCAACAACAACAAATTGGTTACAGTCTCATGGAAAAAATTATGTAGGCCTCTCGAAAAAGGGGGTCTGGGCTTGAGATCTATCAAAACCATTAATGATGTTGGTATTCTCTCTCTCATGGAAATTTGTTTCCTTCACAAACCCGTGGGCTTTATTGCTCAGAGCTAGAATCCTAAAAGACGGTATGGACCCGCGCACTAATATCAAGTCCTTTCTCTGGTCATGTATGAGGATGTTTTGGAATACTGTTATCTCTAACACTACTTGGATCATTCTTATGTATTGTTGATTTTTAGAAATATATATAAAAAATTGTGCATGCTTAACTTTTTATTCCCAGTGAAAAATGAGTATTTTACATTTTTGTAGGAATACAAGTTATTTCCTTCAATAACTGTATCCACTTTTTCATTCTTTTTATATTTTTTTTACTTTTATTTTTCAATTATATATATATATATATATATATATATATATATATATATATATATATATATAATGTTTCAAATGAGAAGAATGAATTTTAACCATTAGATTATAATTAAAAAAAGTTAATGGTTGAGATTAAAACCCCAATTTTTAATACATCATGCTTATTTTTCTTAACTGATTTAAATAATTACTTTTAGATTAATTACTTAAAGAATCGATCTAAGAAGATAACTTTTAGGATCAGTTACTTAAAGATCAATATAAAAATTAACTTTTAAGATCGGTTAACAGTCGATTTAAAAAATCTAACTTTGAATGTCACTTGCATAGACACCAGTCATGCAACCGACATAAAATGTATTTTTTAATTGATGTAAAAGTCTTTTTTTAATAGTGATCTCTAGTTGAATAAATATGATGTATCAAAAATTAAGTTATAATTTAAATTATTATTATTTTTTAATTATAATCTAATGGTTAAATCAATTCTTCTCATTTTTCATTTTAAATTTCTTCTCATTTAATATATCTATCGATATATATATATATATATATATATATATATATATATATATATATATATATATATATATATATATATATATATATATATATATGACTAAATGTAACCAAACATATTCATAACAACAATACTCTTGATTAAGCTTAGTATTCCTCAAAATACGATTCCTAGAAAAAGTATTATTATTTTTTTATCAACAAACAAATATAATATATTATAAAGCAGTACCAGAAGTACCAAATTAGTTTTGCATAAAACTATAACAGAAAGCATATGAAAAAAGAGAGCTAGCAAAGGTTATTAAGTACTTAACACCAGTGAGTGTAAATATTGTATAACCCAGAGCATTCATCTCATTTCCCACCAATACCAATCATCTTTCTGACACACAATCAAGCCAAAATAATTATAGACAATCCGAGACCCCATCATAAATTCACCCACCCCTGGCACTTAATACCTACCCAACACATTATATTCACCATAAAGTCTTACATTCCATACTCTAGACATGTGCTACAAATTAGATGTAGTTTACACAAGTCACGTGCATAGCCACCACTGTCACTTGGCAAAGCACAATTCCAATCCTCCTCCCCTGTCATCGACCCTGTAACCACCCAGCACTGAGCCACTCCACACGCACCCCACTCCACACGCACCACCCTATCGTGCACTAAATATACATGTCGAAGGGTCCAATAACCATAGAACAAAAGAGTAATTGAAGCCCTTGATATTGCTTTGCATCCATTACCATGCAAAAAACTCCACAGATCACAACTTTCACATCAAACTCTATCCTTTTGAAAAGAAGAGCATTTCTTCGTTTCCAAATACACCACACTACATACCACCTAAAAATCTCCTCTTTACATTTAATGTACGCAACATGTTGCCACATCTGCTCCTCCATGTTCCTTGGTAGTACTGTTTGTACTTCTAACCATGCATAACAATTCTTCCAAATCACCTCAACCTTTGGACATGCAAATAAGATGTGTGAGCATGTTTCAACTTCCATGACCAAGTGGGCATAACAATTCTTGTTGATCATTGATATCACCTCTCTTGAATAGATTGTCCCTTGTTGGAAGCCTATTCTTGAGAGCCCTCCACACATGATAAATCACCTTATTAGGCACCTTTAGGTCCCAAATAAAGGAAAACTTATCTTGCACTTGGGATCCATATTGAATAGCTTGAAGTGTTTTGTTGGACGACCTCACGCTATCACACCATTTGGCTCAATTTCCACCTCCACGCATCCCTCCCTTTTTTTAGCAATTTTACATTTGCTAATAAATGGTTAATATTCTCCACAATATCGACTTTCCATACAAACCACCTCCTTCTCCAACAAAAATCCCAAATCCACATGTCATCCTCCCATCTCCCCGTCCTATTGACACTTTCCTCCTTTTGCTTGGAATTTAGGAAGAGCCTAACATGTGATGTAGCTAAAGACACACCACTCAACCAAGGATCCTTCCAAAAATTTATTTTATCCCCCTCACCTACCTCACACCTCACCAAACTATCAAACCACCTATAGTTATCCTCACCACCACACACCTTTCGAAGGTCTCTCTCCACCAAATAGATCACCCTCCACTCAATGAATCTTCCCCTAGGCCTCTCCACCCACCATATCTTGCTTCCAAAACATCACCTCAAAGAATGTCTTGATCGTTAAATAAGTAACACTTCCACTTAGCCAATAGGACCAAACTAAACAACCCCAAATCCTTTACCCCTAAACCTCTAGCTACGACTTCTAAGACGACATACATCTCTCCATTTTACCTATACTATCGTCTTAGATTCTTACTTTTTTTCCCACAAGAAATCCCTCATGTTACTTTCTAACCTCTTCACTACTCCACTAGCAATCCTAACTAAAGAAAGAAAAAAAGAAAAAAAGTAAGAGAAGTACATACCAAATTTATGAGGCATACCCTCCCCAACAAAAAAAGTTGCCTATGTTTTCAAGATGATAGCTTCTTCACATATTTGTCAACAATAGGCCTCCAAGTGCTCCTTCTCTTCGAATTGGCTTTAATTGGGATTCCCAAATGCACAAAAGGGAAGGTTAAAACTCTACAATGTAGAATACCTGCCAAAGCTCTTACATCTATTTCATCCACCCCAATTGCACCACACCTACTCTTAAAAAAGTTAACTTTTAAACCCGTAGCAAATTCAAAACACCTTAACAAGCTTTTGATTACCACCACATTTTCAATAGATGCTTTACCCATAAAAATAGTGTTATCTGCCTATTGAAGTAATTTGACTTCAACACTACCATTCCCCACCACATATCCCTTGAAAATACCTCTTGAAATGACCATCCTCATCAAACCATTCAATCCCTCTACAATCACTATGAATAGGAAGGGTGACAAAGGGTTGCCTTGTCTAAGGCCTCTTTGTATATTGAATTCCTTAGCAGAACTACCATTTGCCAAGATAGATATTGAGCTAGAGCATAAACATTCGTTGATCCACAAAATCCACTTTATGAGAAATCCCAATCTGTGAAGCATGTACAATAGAAAATCCCAAGAGACCAAATTATAGGCCTTCTCATAGTCCACTTTAAAAATTAAGCATCTTTTTCTCTTTCCCCTAACCTTATCCACCACCTCATTTGCAACAACCACACTATGGAGTAGGTTCATTCCTTCCATTAACGTGTTTTGCCTCTTGTCAATAACCCTAGGGAGCACCTTTTTTAATCTATTTGTTAGTACCTTGGCAACAATCTTGTACATGCACCCCACCAATGAGATTGGCCTAAACTTCCCAAGGCCTTGAGGGTTTTCCACCTTTGGGATTAAAGTGATGAAAGATGAATTAGATCCTCTAGGTAAGACACCATTTGTGTGGAACTCCCTCATGAACTTCATGATATCCCCTCTAAGAAATTCTCAAAAGGACTTGATGAATTTGAAGTTAAAACTATCTAGCCCTCGACTCTTGTCACTCTCATGATGTCATATAACTTTTACTTCCTCTTCCTTAAATATCCCTGCCAATCTCACTTTCCTCATGTGATACGGTCTCAAAATACACCCCATCCAATCTAAATTTTCTTCTTTCCACTTCTTGAAATCTCCTATGGAAAAGCTTCATTACTTCCTCCTTTACCCTTAATGGATCTTCCATCCATCCTTCCTCCAATTACGAACCCCTAATAGAATTTTTCTCCCTCTATACTTTATGGAGGAATAATTTTTTTTTTTGAATTAGTGTCACCCTCCATAGTTCATCTTGTTCTAGCTTTTTGCTTCTTCAAAGACTCCAAATACGTGGAAACTCTCCAAAGATCCTTTTGTAGCTTCTTTTTTCTATCCAACTCACTTTAAATTAAACCGCCTTCATCTCCTTTCATCTCCAAGTTATTTATTTCCTCCATGATAGCTTTGAAAGATTTATGCAAGACACCAAAAAGTTCTTTATTCCAAATCTCCAATTTACCTTTCAAACCCTTTCATTTCTCTTTTAAGATATATGCCCCCATCCTTGTGTTCACATTTCCTACCATGATTTCTTCACAAAGTCACCAAATGTTTTGTCCTCCAACCAACAATTCAACACACTTTAAACAGTTTTGGCCCCCCAATAATCAAAGTATCCTTCAATAATAAAGGACAATGGTCGGAAAAGGTTCTCTCAATAACATATTGTGAACAACCTTGCCAAGTATAGATCCAATCATTAGATACCAACACCCTATCAATGTGGCTTCTAACACTTTCGTTCGGTCTATACCATGTAAACTTTCTTCCTATAAGTGGGTGTCGCAACCTACCCTTCGGCGGGAGGGCGACGCGTGACTCGCGGGATGCGTGTTCCACGAAAGGAATACGCGCGGAGTCGCCACCAACGTTTATTTGAGGAAAACGTCGGAAAAACCGGAAAAGACGCGATCTACGAACTTTTAAGTGAAAGGTTCGGGAGTTGTATTTACGCACGGGGAAGGTATTAGCACCCCACACGTCCGCCCCAAGGGACGGCAGCCTTTAATCGAATGTGCAAACATGACTTTGATTTTTTATGTTCCCTTTTTATGTCTCTATATCCTTTATACCCTTTTTATATTTTCTCTTTTTGTGGTCGACAAGGGTGTTTCCCTTTGCTCCTACGTATTCCTCAATTTGGGATGAGAAAATCAGACCTACGTAGTTCTTTTTTATCAAGTGATTCTTTTTTACTTTAAGAGGTGATCATTTTAAGGCGTTGGACCTTAAAAACGATCCATTTTACTTAGTGAGAAAATGAAATGACAAACTTCAAAAGCCTATTTTTATGGACGAGCTTGACTAGGCGAATTGATTTTAGCCTTTAGTTTCACTTTAGTTATTAATCAATTCGATTAAGAATGAGAAATCCCAAAGAGAAAACGTCCGATTGATTTTCCGCTTTATTTTACTAAAAGATGTCTTTTTGATTATTATATTATTTTTTACCTCTTTTTGATTTCCAACGTGGTTACGGCACGACCGAACGGTCGGAATTTATTTTAACCGAAGTTAATGGATAATACAATTCAAACGTTCGGTGGAAATTTATTTTATTTTTAAGTTAAGCGAGAAATGACTTAAGTAAAATGGCTTAAGCACGTCAACAGGGGGTATAAAAAGTAAACAAAACGAGAATAAAAATGCACGAAACACAATGTGGACCACTACGGGTACGTAGAATGAATCGAAAAGCTTGGTTCGAGGTACTTACCCGTTGAAGATCGAAGAACGATGAAGAACGAATGAAGAACGTCGAAGAACGGTTGAAACCTTTGCGAAATTCTTCACGGAAAACGTTACGGAAACGTTTCGGAAGCGCCTTGGCTTAGATTTTCTTCACGGAAACGATTTTTCCAAGCAAATTCGAAAGAGAGAGAAGTGCCAAAGGGGCTGAACCCTTTTCTTCTTCACTTCCTCCCCTATTTATAGCAAAATAGGGGAGGTGGTTGCCGCCCAGCTCGCCCAGGCGAGCTCAGCTCGCCCAGGCGAGCCAGGTTGCTTCCTCCAGAAGCAACAGCCTTCTGGAGGAATATTCTAGAGGGCCCAAGTGGGCCTGGGTGCTATTTGCACCCCCATTTTTACTAAGTACACCCCCTCTGCTGTTTTTTGGTGATTCTTTTTTCGTAAAGTTACGGAAACTTACGAATTTCGTAACGATACTCGTTTTCTTTTCGTAATGTTACGGAACCTTGCGGATTACATAATCATCCCCTTTTTGACTTACGGAATGTTACGGAACCTCACTTAATTATGCAACGATGCTTCCATTTGATTTCCGGTGTGTCACGGAAACTTACGGATTGTGCATCAATATTTTTTTTGGTTTTTCGGCATGTCCTGGAATTTCACAAATTGCCTAATGATGGGTACCAAGCACCTCACAAGGACCAAAGAAAGGTCGCATGTCATCAAGCAAAGGTCCCCGGACGAAATTAGGGTATGACAGTTGCCCCTCTTTACTTGTCTTTTATTGGAGATAAAAGGAAAGTAAAGATAAGACACTAATTTCGTTCCTCTCGATTTGACGAGAGTCGCGGGTGACCATAAAATCTCCACATGCAAATGACTTGTTGCTCCCGGAATTTCACAAATTGCCTAATGATGGGTGCCAAGCACCTCACAAGGACCAAAGAAAGGTCGCATGTCATCAAGCAAAGGTCCCCGGACGAAAATTAGTGTATGACACTAATTTCGCTCCTCTCGGTTGACGAGAGTCGCGGGTGACCATAAAATCTCCACATGCAAATGACTTGTTGTTCCCGGATTTTCACAAATTTCCTAACGATGGGTGCCAAGCACCTCACAAGGACCAAAGAAAGGTCGCATGTCATCAAGCAAAGGTACCCGGACGAAAATTAGTGTATGACACTAATTTCGCTCCTCTCGGTTAACGAGAGTCGCGGGTGACCATGAAATTTCCGCATGTAAATGACTTGTTGTTCCCGGAGGAACAAAAGGTGCAGAAGACTATGTCAGCCTCTGCATGCTATCAAGCATTCTGTCTTACAGATAGCAAAAGAATGTTTATACGGATAACCACTCGGGTATTTCCGCGTATCATCGGGCCCGCCGCCTCTGGATGATACAAGGGTGCAGAATGACCAAATTTGGTCTCTGCTTGTCATCGGGCCCGCCGCCTCTGGATGACAAAAGGGTGCGGATAACCGTAAGGTATCTCCGCGTATTATCGGGCCCGCCGCCTCTGGATGATACAAGGGTGCAGAATGACCAAACTTGGTCTCTGCTTGTCATCGGGCCCGCCGCCTCTGGATGACAAAAGGGTGCGGATAACCGTAAGGTATCTCCGCGTATCATCGGGCCCGCCGCCTCTGGATGATACAAGGGTGCAGAATGACCAAACTTGGTCTCTGCTTGTCATCGGGCCCGCCGCCTCTGGATGACAAAAGGGTGCGGATAACCGTAAGGTATCTCCGCGTATCATCGGGCCCGCCGCCTCTGGATGATACAAGGGTGCAGAATGACCAAATTTGGTCTCTGCTTGTCATCGGGCCCGCCGCCTCTGGATGACAAAAGGGTGCGGATAACCGTAAGGTATCTCCGCGTATCATCGGGCCCGCCGCCTCTGGATGATACAAGGGTGCAGAATGACCAAACTTGGTCTCTGCTTGTCATCGGGCCCGCCGCCTCTGGATGACAAAAGGGTGCGGATAACCGTAAGGTATCTCCGCGTATCATCGGGCCCGCCGCCTCTGGATGACACAAGGGTGCATGTCACATGACCTCAGGGTCAGTATGACAAAGATTATGGGGCGGCCGACAAAAGCAAGGCTCTTGCTCCTACGTATCCTCCAATGAGGAATTCAGACCTACGTAGTTCTTGATAACTTGTGAGACTTGAAAAGTCTCCATCGGAAAATGCTGACATCTCCGGAAAGGGCGCAGATGACCATATCGGTCTCTGCTCGTGAATCACACTTGGGGTCACTGAATGACGAGGTGCGGATAACCGTAAGGTGTCTCCGCGGGCTACCACCTCTTGAGTCATGGCAACAAAAGGCGGTGTGGTCGACAAAAGCGAGGCTCTTGCTCCTATGTATCCTCCAATGAGGAACTCAGACCTACGTAGTTCTGGATAACTTGTGAGACTTGAAAAAGTCTCGGTGTTTTCTCCACTAAAATGCAAACATGCTTTAGCAAAGAGACGAATATTCCAACTGATTTAAAGCAGCATATGCTTTTTGAGTGAAAAACAATGCGTCTACCGGGGAAGGAGAGTCTGCTGATGAAATCTCCCATAACCATAAATGAGATTTTGGATGTTAGCATTTCGTTTCTAAATGACCATTTAGAGGAAACACTGGGTTCGAGAAATCCACTCAAAGTGTATCAATCTCGCACAGGTAAGTGTTTCATCCTAATTCCGAACCATAGATATGTCATGACTTGACTTTGCAAATTATTTCCTATCAAATCAAAAATTACATGCGTGATCATGGATCAAATAGGACTTCCCTTGGGAATGGGTTCTTTTGGTGTTTTCTTCTTTCGGCTTTTGTGTGTTTTGGCTTTTGATTTTTCTGGCTTTTTCTTTTTTCTTTTTTTTTTGTTTAGTGCGGGGCGAGAAAAAAAAGTCGCTAGCGCACGGGATTTTGGTTGGTAATCAAAGGGAGAAGACCATTTTAGGTCGTGGTTTCCTTTCCTTCTTTTTTGTTCATTTGGTGACAATTCTGTATTGTTTAGATATTGTCCGGTCCAAAGACCTCTCTGCACATTTCTTCTGTTTTTCTTTCGATCCTTGACCAGGAGCTTTCTTTCCTTCTTTTCTCTTTTTTTCTTTCTCCCATTCTTTGATTGGGAATTTTCTTTCTTTCCTTTTTGCTTTCTCCCACTCTTTGATTGGGAATTTCCTTTCTTTTCTTTTGTTTTCTTGCTTTCTCTTTGATTGGAAATTTTCCTTCTTTTCTTTTTGCTTCCGAGGGTAAGGATTATGGTGAGTCAGGATTTTGGCTCAAGGTTTGTAGAATGGCTAGACATGATACATGTCGGGGTTTGGTTTGGCTCAAGGATAAAAGGGATGCCCCACACTATTTCCATGACACAAATGCAACAATGATGATTTGGAAACTTTATGCAAAATTGGTCATGCATGCACCTATGCGGACACTCAAGTGTCAAATTTTTATGGTCATGTGATGCTAGGGCTCAGGATTCATTTCCTCTATTTTAGTCAACCCAACGTTTCCAAAATATGTTCTTTCATCAATTTGTGCATTTATCCGAGTCCATTTTGGGCGTCTGGGAAAATCTTCACAGCATTCACCCTTCAGGTGTATACACATTTTTTTCAAAAACTAGTTATGATCAGTGAATTTTTTTTCAAAGAAAGGTTGGAAGTCATCTCTTTTCAAAAGCATGTTGGTTTTTCAGCTTGACAACTTATTTTCTCTTTTTCTACCTTTTTCCTTACTTGCTTTCTTCTTTTCCTTTTTGTTCTTTTTTCCATTTCATTCATTTCATTTTTTTCTTTTCTATTTTTATTTTTATCATGATTTTTTTTGTTTATTTCACACATATATTCTTTGGACGATGTTCCTAAACAAAGAACTCTACACGGTTCCAGAATTCCAAACATCATCAATAGTAATGATATATAAACACTAACGCAACAACCTAAACAAAAATGTATGCGTTGTACAAATGACAATCGAAACAACAAAAACAAACATTAGTCTCTCAAGTCAAAACAATAACATAGAATAAAAATGACAAAAGAAATATGAAAGAAAACATGAATCTGGGGATCTCCCAGTCACGTATCTCCACTCCCTCCCAAGAAGTCAAGCAAATCGGCCATCTCCTCATCCTCGTGGGCCTCTTCTCCGTCGCCGGGAGCTTCTGGGGGTGCCTCTCCTGCTTGGGCCTCGGGCCAATCTCCGGGCCATGCAACCTCTGCCCTGAACTGGTCTGGAGTAGGGCATGAAAAAGAAGCGAAGCCCTGGCTCTGCATGCTAAGGCTCATCTGGTACAGACAATCATGGGTCCGTACATGTGCTCGGTGGTTGGCCGCCTGCTGGCGAACCAAATGCCGTAAATACTGCTCCATGTCAAATGCCCCAGCCTGGCCAGCCTGATGAGGTGGTGGGGGCGCGCCTGCGGCCTGTGGAGCATCACCCTGAGCCTGTCTCTGGGTACAGTACTTCTCAATAAAAGCCCGGGTGATGGGCGGCCGAATCACCTTGGTAGGTGCAATGGGGACTCCGAACGACTGGCAGAGTCCTGTGATCAGTGCGGGGAATCCCAGGGCCCTGTTGGACTTATCTGGGTCCAAAGGGTGCCTAGTAGGCGCCATACCTGCAAAAATATAGATGGCATCAGCGATCAACTGAGCCACATGGATGCTCATCCGTGTCAGGATGGCGTACACCAGCTGACACTTCGGCATGGGAAGGTCGGAATTATGATCGGTGGGCAGGATGTTGCTAAGGAGCAACGTCATCCATATCTGGGTCAGGGTGGTCATGTTGGTGCGCATGATTCGCACTCGCCTCCCTGCAGCAGTCCGGGCGAAATCCTGCCCCGGTATACATAGCAGCTGGGCGATGGCCTCCTCATCGAACCCATCAGACCGGTTCCTCCTCTGGCCATACTCACATTCCTGGCCCTCTTCCAACACCAACGGATATCCTAGGAGTTGGCCGATAGCGTCGGCATCAAACGGGATCCACTGACCCCTTACCCAGGATCTCATGTCACGCACGCCCTCCTCTGTTGGCCAAGCATTGGCATAAAACTCAAGGACTATTTCTGGATCAAACTTGGCCATAGGAGTAACCAGTGGTGCCCACCGCCGGCGCCCTATTTCCTCCTGGAAATCAGTATACTCATCGTCCCTAAGCTGGACGCGTCGCTCCCGGAGAAACGACCATCCCTTGATGGCCTCGAAGCGCTGCTGGTGTACAGCACTCCTAAAGCGGTGACTGTCATACTCCGGAGCGGAACTAGTTCCTTCAGCTGCCTTGTCCTTCCTGGACCTCTTTGAGGCAAGCTTCCTCGGGGCCATTTCCTTCCGAGCTTGCGCTTGTTTTATTTAAATCCCCAGGATCATGAGCAACTAGGTGCGTCCTACTATAAAAAGTGATCAAATAACAAGCATAGATTCAAAAGGTACTAGGTTGCCTCCTAGTAGCGCTTCTTTAACGTCTTTAGCTGGACGCCTTATGACTTGTCGGTCACTGACCTAGTACTTTGCTTACCTTTGGCTTTGGACTTGGTCGCTTATTGGTCGGCCATGGGTCGTAAGCAACGCTCTAACCTTTTTGTGGATGAGCTGAGGTGAACTCTAGAGGTGATGGCGGTGCGTCTGTTGCCCGCTGCCGGCCATCCCCAGGCTGCTGTGGTGTTTCGCCCTGCGCCTGCCTGGAGACGCAGTACTCCTTAATGAAAGCTCGATTAGTAGGGGGCCTGATGCCCTTGCTGGAGGTGACAGGTACTCTGTAGAACTGACAGAGACCCGTAATTAGAGCTTGACAACTCCAAGACCCTGTTGGACTTCTTCGGGTCCACTGGGTGTCTTGCAAGCGCGATCCCTGCAAACAATAGATGAAATCAGAAATCAGTTGGGGGAGGTGCATACTTATCTATGATGACGTGACCTTGCCGGGGGGGTACGGGCACCCTGTAGGATTGATAGAGGCCCGTAACCAGAGCTGGAAACCCCAGGGCCCTGTTGGACTTTTCCGGGTCCACTGGGTGTCTTGTGGGTGCGATCCCTGCAAACAATAGATGGTATCAGAAATCAGTTGAACTATATGCATACTTACCCATGTCGGGACGACACAGACCAACTGATACTTTTGCAGGGGGAGATTGGCGTTGCGGTCGCTGGGCAGAATGTTGCTAAGTAGCAATGTCATCTATATCTGTGTAAGAGTGGTCATGTTGGTGCGCATAATCCGCACTCGTCTCTTTGCAGTGGCACGGGTGAAATCTTGCCCCGGTATGCATAGTAGCTGTGTGATAGCCTCCCTCTCTGGTTATGCTCGCACAGTTGGCCCTCCTCCAATATCAGGGGTGGCCCAGGAACCGTTAAAAGGAAACTACTGGCCCCTTAACCGGAAGGGCAAGTCTCGGTTAAGCATTTAAGGGCAGAGGACCTTAAATTCTTTTAAGGTGTGGATGTCGAGCACACTGAAAATGAGGACACGTAGCCCTCTAAAGGTGAGGGCGTGCAGCCCTCTCAAGGCGAGGAGGTGTAGTCCTCTGGAGGTGAGGGCGTGCAGCCCTCTGCTGGCAACGACGTGTAGTCCTTTCAAGGTGAGGGCGTGTAGCCCTCTGACGGTGAGGGTAACTAGTACCCAAGGTGAGGACGTGTAGCCCTCTCAAGGCGAGGACATGTAGTCCTCTGGAGGTGAGGGCGTGCAACCCTCTGATGGTGAGGACGTGTAGTCCTCTCAAGGCGAGGACGTGTAGTCCTCTCAAGGCGAGGACGTGTAGTCCTCTCAACGGTGAGGGTAACTAGTACCCAAGGTGAGGGCGTGTAGCCCTCTCAAGGCGAGGACATGTAGTCCTCTAGAGGTGAAGGCGTGCAGCCCTCTGATGGTGAGGACGTGTAGTCCTCTCAAGGTGAGGGCGTGTAGCCCTCTGACGGTGAGGGTAACTAGTACCCAAGGTGAGGACGTGTAGCCCTCTCAAGGCGAGGACATGTAGTCCTCTAGAGGTGAGGGCGTGCAACCCTCTGATGGTGAGGGTATGTAGTCCTCTCAAGGCGAGGACGTGTAGTCCTCTCAACGGTGAGGGTAACTAGTACCCAAGGTGAGGGCGTGTAGCCCTCTCAAGGCGAGGACATGTAGTCCTCTAGAGGTGAGGGCGTGCAGCCCTCTGATGGTGAGGACGTGTAGTCCTCTCAAGGCGAGGACGTGTAGTCCTCTCAACGGTGAGGGTAACTAGTACCCAAGGTCCACCTTTATGAGAAAGCAAGAGATCGACTCATCGAGAGGGCCGGTCATCCCAAATCCACAAGATTTGGACATTAGATGTAGGAAATCTATGCAGTTAACATGATTTTTAGGGATGCAGATGCATGCAACCTTTGTCGTGAAATTTGGGTAAATGCGGACTTTATATGAAACAATGCAATGTAATGGAAAGTTGTACAATGTTCATGGCATTCTTTCCCTATTTTGTGATTTTGATTTTGATTTGATTTTTTTTTTTTTTTGGAAAACACAGATTGACTGCCCTTTTGAAAAAGGTGATAATTCATGCAACCTCATCCTATCTTTTTGCAAATCTCTCCGGGAACTCCCTCAGAGTGTATGTTCTTTTTTATTTAGTCACTTGACCATTTTGGAGTGACGGCAATGGAGTCGTTTGATGTTTAATCAATCCATTGAATTCCTAGGGTTTGTCCCCTTTTTTTTGTTAAAAACATCGATGGGTGAGAACTTTTGATCGGCCCCTATGTTCACTTGAGGCTCATGCACGGTGCCCCTCATTGCCCCAGTGTAAGGCTTTGAGGTACCAATCGTTGTCTTTCGTCATGACCTTGTAGCTGGGAACCTATTGAGTGAGAACTTCTAATCTGCCCCTAGGTTCGTTTGAGGTTTATGCATGGGGCCTTTCATTGCCCCAGTGTAGGGCTTAGAGGTACCAATTGTTGTCTTGTTTTCACAACCTCGTAGTGAGGAAGAATGAAAGACGCAATTGATTCTTGCAAAAAGAATTTTCCAAGGACGAGAAATAGTTGAAGGATTTTTCAGCTGATGGATTAAGTCAAATGACTCCTATGTAGAAGCAAGATGTTTTGATGTCTTGATGATGATAAAGGATCAAGTGCTTCTAAGTTTTATTCAAGACAAGAATCCAATAAAGTCAAGATATATGATCAAGTTGATTTCTAGAATCTTTTGGAAGAAGTTTCCAAATTGAAAAAACAAAAGGTTTGACCAAAGAATTCTATCATTTCAAATTGAGATTTGCTCTCCGGTAATCGATTACCAGCAGCTGAAAATGTTTATAACAGTCACTAGAAATTTGAATTCAAAATTTATAATGTGTAATCGATTACACATGGATGGTATTTGATTACCAGCAATTTATTCAAATTTTAAAGCCTGTGATCTATTACACAAGTCTTGTAATCGATTACCAGAGGAGATTTTCAGAAAATAATTTCCAAGAGTCACATCTATTCAAATGGTTTATGAATGGCCATCAAAGGTGACTTGGAAACACGAATTTAAAGAGAGTTTTCATTGCCCACAAAGTTTATCCTCTCAAAAGATTATGAGTTTTTCTGAACTGAACTGTCTTATCCTCTCAAAAAGATTCCTTGGTCAACCACTTGCATATTCAATAAGGAATTTTGATTGGTCTTCATTGTACAATCTATCCCTTTTAAGAGAGAATTCTTCTTCTCTTCTTCTTACTTCTGAAAAGGGATTAAGAGACTGAGAGTCTCTTATTGTAGAGGATTCTTGAACACAAGGGAAGGGTTGTCCCTGTGTGGTTCAGACTTTGTAAAAGGAGTTTTACAAAGAGAGTGGAAAATCTCAAGTGGGTTTCTTGAGGACTGGACGTAGGCGCGGGAAGTGGCCGAACCAGTATAAATCAAGTTTGCATTCCTCTCTTCCTTTAAACTTCTTTTATTGCTATTTATCTTTTGCTTTAAAGAAGTTTATTTTGATTTGTCTTTTGAGTAATTCATGTTAAGGGTGCATTGTTAATCCAAAAAGAAAGAGTGATAGTTCAATTGGGGAATAGTCTTTGCATCTTAATTCAACCCCCTTTTTTCTTAAGGTAACTGAGGCCATTTGTCCAACATCCTATTCTTGACAACTCGCTTCTCTAAGAAGACAAACTTTCTGGAATGATAAAATGAGGTCACATGAATGTCTATATTTTTACTTGAAAACACAGTCAATCAAATGCCTTTTTATTTTTTTTATTTTGAAACTTATTTGTTTTGAACTTTACTCATTGTTTTACGGCAACCCCACCAACGTGTAAGACGAGTAATCTCTGATTGAACGGTCTTGGAAGTCCAAACTCAGGAGCACAGGTCGCTTGAGCAAACTGACCAATGGCTTGCACTTGAAAATCCTGATGAGTCATTAGAGACATCTAACAACAGTTTTCAAAATTGCCCCATGTGTGGCATCTCTTGTCAATGTCAGGATTTACACGCGATTCTCCTCAAATTTCAGCCAGCCCGCATCAATTAGACCTTGCACCTTACGCCTGAGGGTCATACAGTGCTCAATGGAATGCCCCAGGGCTCCCCCACGATATGCACATGTTGCGTTCGAGTCATATCCTCAGAAAAATGGGGGTTTGAGGGAACCTAGCAGGGGTTATGGATACCATTGCATTATCAAGTAGATATGGGAGCAAGTTAGCATATGACACCGGAATTTGGGGTGAATCCTACAGGCTTTTCGCTGCAAAATTCATTTCTTGGTTGGTGTTTTTTTTGGTTTGTGCTAAAGGTGGTCTTCGTCATTGGAAGTGCGGTAGACAGGCTTTGTGGTTGATTTAGGGATGGCCTTTGTGGATAACTGGGTGGTGGGTAAGGAGGTGGTTTGTTATTGACTAAGTAATGACATTGTTGGGTTTGGTGGGAAACTTGGCCGTATAGGAATGACAGTCACAGCATGGGTTTCTCCCTCATCCTCACCCTCTTTATTTGCCCCAGTTTTCTCATTCGTCTAAGCAGGATGATTAAATTTGCCTCTTTTCAGATCCACTTCGATCCTTTCACTGGCGAAGACCAAATCCGCAAAGCTTTGAGGGTGCGTAGCCCACCATCTTTTCATAGTAGAGTATCGATAATGTGTCTACCATCACGATTATCGTCTCCCTTTCCATCATTGGGGGTACCACTTGGGCCGCCAGATCCCTCCACCTTTTGGGCGTGTTCTTTGAAAGATCCGTCCCCCTTTTTGCAAATGTTCTGTAGTTGCATCCTATCCAGAACCATATCAAAATTGTACTAATACTGCCTAACAAAGGCAACCATTAGGCCCTTCCAAGAACGGACTCGGGAAGGTTCCAAGTTAGTGTACCAGGTAACAGCTACCCCAGTAAGACTTTCTTGGAAGGAATGTATTAGCAATTCCTCATCTTTTGCGTATTCCCCCATCTTCTGACAATACATCTTTAGATGGTTCTTGGGACAAGTAGTCCCCTTGTACTTGTCAAGGTCCAGCACCTTGAACTTGGGAGGGGTGATGATATTGGGTTCTAGGAACAACTCTTTTAGGTTAGCAAAGGCATAATCTTCACCTCCTTCAATGGCCCTGAGCCTTTCCTCTAGATGATCCAACTTTCCCATTTCTACCATAGCATGAGGGTTTTTACTTGTCGTGGAATGCAAGAGGTGTAGTTGTGGGTGATACTGAGGGCCTTCCAAAGGGTTTTGTAGGGGTATACCACCAACTGCTTGCCCTTCCGTGGCATATCCGAGGCAAGGCTCGAAGTCGGCTAGATTGTGGTGGGGAATTTCATGTGTCCCCCCCCCCCCCCCCACGGTTTAAGAGACATGTGCATGATCAGTTTGGGGTTGTTGGCTCTCAATGGGTATAGGAGTGGAGTTATTGACATTCTTATTGGGAGTGTACGCCACTTTGGGTGGCGTATAGTTGAGAGGCAAGCCATATGGCGGGAAGGCGTGCTCGTTTTGAATTTGTACATTATGGGGGCTGCCCGTACTTCCCAAATCTTTGCCTACCATATCTGAGGTTGGATGATTCATTTGGTTGATGCCGGATGGGGACATCAGGTTCACCTTAGCAACAACGCTGGTAGCGGCAATTGCAACCGCATTGGCTTCCATTATCTTCTTCACGCTCATCATGGCCTCCATCATTGTGGCCATTTTCTCTTTAATGGCCTCCATGTCGGCCTTCATCTTCTCTTGTATCTCCTCTACTTCACCCATTACTCTAGCTCTAGCACAAGTTCGGTGAGGACGCCGTAAAGCATGTTTTTTTTTTTTTTTTTTGATAACAATGATTAAGTTCTTTTTATTTTATTTTATTTTATTTTTCAAGGAAAGAATGCAATGAGCAATGCAACCAATGAAAAGCATGGATGTATGCGAATGATGTACAGTTGAAGATTGCGAATTTTTACGCAGGATATGGGGTTGAATCAATTTAGATTTTCAACATGGTCCATGACATCTTTGTCAAGGTGAAACTGGAAGTAACAAGGACATCAACAATCCTAAATATGTTTGGCAGTAGACGAAGCAGTGATGTGACTCGATTCATCTTTTGCCCCAATTTTGCAAGACGGTTACTTCCATATTTCAACTTGACTTGATGAACCTTTTTATAAAAGCATGAGCTTGGTTCAACCCTATAATCCAAGGAATGGCAATTCTGATCGCCAATACTTCAACAACATCTCATAGGGATGAATGACTCGGGCATACTTTAAGCTATGCATGGAAAATGTAATTATGAAATTGAGATGCCCGAAGAAACACCATTTCCTAGTTAACCATGCATTAGGTACCATGTTCAATTATTTTGTTTTGTTGTTGTGTGTTTTTTTTTTTTTTTTTAGAAATGGGTTTATGATCCCAACATGGTTGGCTCATGGTGCCTAACACATGCAACTAAGAATGTAGTGTGAAGTTTCACGCTTCCCCTTTTTTGTTTTTGTAGAGGAAAACACAAGGATGAGCAAACATGAAAACAAATGGTATGCAATTTTGCAGATCAAAAAGTTTGTTGAACGCATATGCATGATGATGCCATGACTCATGCAAAATGTGAGGCTGGAATATGATAACGGACAAATGCAGGAACGATATGTTCATTATGATGTTATGAAGAGATGCTTATGCGATGCATGATATGAATGCATTTCACGGACACGAGAGCCCGGAAAATTATCTCTTCTTACTTGCGCATTTGGGGGCGCAGTGCCCCATGTGTACAATTAAGAAGGTGATATGGACCTTCCGGCTTCCCGTGACAAAGGACGAGACCAACATACAATGCATGCTAGAGATAAAATGTGGGAGTGACTTGATTCGCACTGATTTTTGGAGTAAAAACGTGGGATAAACTCATTTTTTTCAAAAAGTTATAACTAGTCAAGATCTGAGCGACAATACAAACTTCCTAGTGGTTTCTAATCATATGGTCCATTAAGTCTATCATATGCTGACAATAGCTGAGAAGTCCGTGGATCTCCTCGGGGGCGGAGTAGGTGTCCGCCACTGCTTTGGCCTTGGCTAGCAATGGGGGAAGTTCTTGACTCCTGTTCAAAGTAAGAGCAAATCGGTCCGTCCACATTGTTGCCTCTTGGTGCAATGAATCAATTACCCTTTCCCTTGCTTCCCTTTCTGCTGATATCTTGGCGTACTCATCCTCTAGCCTTTGCTCGTGAGTCGCCGCTAGATTTAGCTTCTCTTTGCACTTATCGATGATGGCCCACATATTCCCTTCAGTCTCGCTTAACTGTTGGGACAAATTTCTTTTCGACCTAAGGCAAACCTTTAGCTCGTCCTTCAAGATCATGCCTTTGACCCGTGATGATTCCTTTCACCTCTTCGGAGCTTGAGCTCACTATTGCTGCCCTATAAAGCCCCTCAAAACTTTGCTTTGGTCGTGTTCTTCCTTTCGGGCCTTCTTGGTTTCTCATTCCAAGGCTTCATCGGTGGCCATATTGACATCCCTTAGTTCATCATACTCTTTTCAGACTTTGATGGCTATGGACTTGAACTTCTCTTCGACTACCCAGGCTCTTTCAAGCTCTGCCTTTAGGGCTTGTACCTCATCACTTTCTTCCGAAGCTTTAACCTCATCGTCTCTCACAGTCTTTAGATTTGGGAGCCAATCCAGTCCTTGTGTTCGGACTCTCAGCCACTTATGATAGCCGCCGATGATCCCATTACTGCTTCCCCTAAGCTCTCTGTCCTTTCTTCACGCCGCATCCCATGCCTTGCGAACTCCTTGGAGTACCCTCGCGTTGTGGTCACTGAAACCTCGTGCGATGAAAGGCGTGATGCTTTCGTCTGATGGCACTCCTCTCATGGGACATCCTTCACATGAAGATAGAATCCTGATTCTTCCTTCCTTCTAGCGAGGGAACCATTTAACAGACGCCCCTCCATGCTAGCCAAGAGTTGGTGCACAACAAACAATTCTTGCGCCGCTCTTTTCACATCCCCGGTCGAACGTGTCATACATGGCCAAAATGACGACGACCAGGCTTTCCTTGCCATGATGAAAGGCGAGGAAAGCGTCAATCGCTGCTAGGTCCACTAGCCCTTCCATATTCGGAAAGAGGACAACTCCAAAGATCAAAAGCGCCAAGATGTCAATAAAAGAAAGCCCATTCGCCTTGATTTGCCAAGGCCTTTGCCCTTTCCTCCAAACATTTCCTTGGTACTCCGACTACCCCATTCCTGTTTTGCTTTACACAGTCCAACTCTTGTGCTGAGATTTTCACCACCTTGGCAACTCTTGTCGTGGAGGGATAGAACCCAGAGAAAAGATATGGCTTCCTTCCTCCCAGTGGGCATCCCAGGATTTCTTCAAACTCTTTCACAGTCGGCACTAGCTGGAAGTCCTCAAATGTGAAGCACCTTAGGGGCTGGTCATAATACTGGGAAAGGGATGCAATCGGTTCCATGGAGACTTCTACCCTAGCTAGGTCCCAAATCTTACCATAGGCTTTGCGGAAGGCTTGCCGTTGAAGTTGACCCATTAATTGCCCCAAATTTCGTAAACTGGTGACCTCTAAGCTCTTGATTTTGACTTGATAGAACCTCTTTTTAAGCGAAGGCTTTTGACTTGATCCCATGTTTTACTAAAGTGAAATAAATCTAGTGCGAAACAAAACTCCTACATCTATCATGGGTGGAATGGATGAATGCATGAAGAAATGCATATGACACAGATGCAATTTACGAATACGGGAGCCCGAGAAATTGTTTCCTTCTTGGATACAACGTTTGGGCAGCATGGCACCCAACATATGTTTTTTAAGAAGGCGACACGGACCCTCCGTCGGTTTGCTAAAGTGAGGGGATCAAAGACGAAACCCACGCATGATGCATATGCGAAAGGCACAACACGGGGATGTACATAGTACGACAATATTCACAAACAAATATAAGCAAAAGGGTATATGATACTTATGCATGGCAGTGTGAAAAATGGCACGCAGCGTGTTTGCTCCGTGCCCCTATTTAAGGGACCTATAAGGGAGAGAGCTAACTAGGCTTTTAGTGATAACCCCCAAGGTAGTCATATCTCTCTTGATGGTTTCTAGAGGTATCATCCCCTTCGAAGAACATACTGCAGCAGTAGGGACTACTAGCAACAATATGTTTTCAAAGAGAAAAACTCTAGATGAGGGTTCACTGTAATCAAGCAAGTCGGAGACCTAGCATGATCACGGATTCACCTCCACTCCTTATGTTCCCACGAACCCGGGTATAGGGCCCTTTTTCAACTCACCGTGTGTGCAAATAGTGTTAGTGTTTGTGTGCATCAAATGAATAAATATTTACCTCATGCATACAAAAAAAATGCACTAAAAGCATCAAAGAGTTATATATACAAGAACATAATAAGGGGAAGCCAACAAAGGAGTAAGTCATGGCAAAATTTGCACAAGATTAAATGGCCTAACTCTCTAAAAATAGTCCCCAGTGGAGTCGCCAACTGTCGCAACCTACCCTTCGGCGGGAGGGCGACGCGTGACTCGCGGGATGCGTGTTCCACGAAAGGAATACGCGCGGAGTCGCCACCAACGTTTATTTGAGGAAAACGTCGGAAAAACCGGAAAAGACGCGATCTACGAACTTTTAAGTGAAAGGTTCGGGAGTTGTATTTACGCACGGGGAAGGTATTAGCACCCCACACGTCCGCCCCAAGGGACGGCAGCCTTTAATCGAATGTGCAAACATGACTTTGATTTTTTATGTTCCCTTTTTATGTCTCTATATCCTTTATACCCTTTTTATATTTTCTCTTTTTGTGGTCGACAAGGGTGTTTCCCTTTGCTCCTACGTATTCCTCAATTTGGGATGAGAAAATCAGACCTACGTAGTTCTTTTTTATCAAGTGATTCTTTTTTACTTTAAGAGGTGATCATTTTAAGGCGTTGGACCTTAAAAATGATCCATTTTACTTAGTGAGAAAATGAAATGACAAACTTCAAAAGCCTATTTTTATGGACGAGCTTGACTAGGCGAATTGATTTTAGCCTTTAGTTTCACTTTAGTTATTAATCAATTCGATTAAGAATGAGAAATCCCAAAGAGAAAACGTCCGATTGATTTTCCGCTTTATTTTACTAAAAGATGTCTTTTTGATTATTATATTATTTTTTACCTCTTTTTGATTTCCAACGTGGTTACGGCACGACCGAACGGTCGGAATTTATTTTAACCGAAGTTAATGGATAATACAATTCAAACGTTCGGTGGAAATTTATTTTATTTTTAAGTTAAGCGAGAAATGACTTAAGTAAAATGGCTTAAGCACGTCAACAGGGGGTATAAAAAGTAAACAAAACGAGAATAAAAATGCACGAAACACAATGTGGACCACTACGGGTACGTAGAATGAATCGAAAAGCTTGGTTCGAGGTACTTATCCGTTGAAGATCGAAGAACGATGAAGAACGAATGAAGAACGTCGAAGAACGGTTGAAACCTTTGCGAAATTCTTCACGGAAAACGTTACGGAAACGTTTCGGAAGCGCCTCGGCTTAGATTTTCTTCACGGAAACGATTTTTCCAAGCAAATTCGAAAGAGAGAGAAGTGCCAAAGGGGCTGAACCCTTTTCTTCTTCACTTCCTCCCCTATTTATAGAAAAATAGGGGAGGTGGTTGCCGCCATGCTTCCTCCAGAAGCAACAGCCTTCTGGAGGAATATTCTAGAGGGCCCAAGTGGGCCTGGGTGCTATTTGCACCCCCATTTTTACTAAGTACACCCCCTCTGTTGTTTTTTGGTGATTCTTTTTTCGTAAAGTTACGGAAACTTACGAATTTCGTAACGATACTCGTTTTCTTTCCGTAATGTTACGGAACCTTGCGGATTACATAATCATCCCCTTTTTGACTTACGGAATGTTACGGAACCTCACTTAATTATGCAACGATGCTTCCATTTGATTTCCGGTGTGTCACGGAAACTTACGGATTGTGCATCAATATTTTTTTTGGTTTTTCGGCATGTCCTGGAATTTCACAAATTGCCTAATGATGGGTACCAAGCACCTCACAAGGACCAAAGAAAGGTCGCATGTCATCAAGCAAAGGTCCCCGGACGAAATTAGGGTATGACAGTGGGATATCAATCAACTCGATATCATCAATAAACTCATTAAACTCCACCGCTTCCCCTACCTTATAAGATGATTCCCCTTTTCCTTGTGTCTCATGTTGGCTTCTCAAACAATTGAAGTCACCAATTAGGCAGCAATGAGTGGTATTTCTAGCCATCATTCTTCTTTTCAAATCTTCCCACATGGTCAATTTCTTCTTTCTTTCACAGAATGCCTATATATTCATAATAATGACATTCACACACATCTCTTTCCACATTCCTCTCACTCCAAGGGATCCCTCCCCCATGAAACATTCGTCCAACACGAATATGTCTTCCTTCCATATGCACAATAGACCTCCCGCCCCACCTATAGCCGGTCTCATCACCCATTTCACATCATTACTCCCCCACAAAGCATAACATTCACTATCCACAATTCGGTCTTCAAATATTTTTATCCCTAAGCCCTTGTTTGGTAGGAAAGAAATAGGAAGGATAGAAAACAAGAAATAGGATGGGTTGTTTGGTGTCTGAGAAATAAGGTAAAAATAGTTTTAATTAAAAATGGTAAGAAACATTGTATTATATATTTCTCGCATACTTTTATTCATTTCTCTGTTTTTGTCCTTTTTTTTCTTTATTTTTCTTTAATCAAATAATTTTAATTTCTACTGTATTTTTCACATGTTTCTCTTTGCCTTTTTTTTAATATTTTTATCCATCTTATTTTTGTCCACTCTACCAAAAGGACCTAATAGATTTGTAAACACACTAAAGACTGAGGGCCTGTTTGGTAGACATGATAGAATAGGATAAGAAATTATAGTTGTCCTATCCTACTCTAATATATTATTTTCTGTACCCACAAGATATGATTTTCTTATCTTATTGTCTATCTTATCTTGTTGGTGTAGTGTATTTCTTATCTCGAGGAAGGAGTTGGGTTAGAAAGTAACAAGATATGATAGTTGCGCTCTCTCCCCCTCTCCCCCTCCCCACCCCATGCCACCACCATCATTGTAGTCAATGCCATTTTCATTACCATCAACCCTATAATCATCATTGTTGTCGCCATCAACACTTATGTCACTGTCACCACCACCACCACCACCACAACCACCGTCATCACCATCTAAATCATAGCAACCATCACAACTATCACTGTCGTCACAACCACCAACATTGTCACCACCACACCACCATTGTAACCATCACCACCGTCACTACCACCACTTTCACCATTTTCTCCACCACTATCTCTGTCATAGCCACCACCCTACCATCGCCACCAATGCCACCACTCACCACCATTGTTGCTGGAGTTACCATCATCCCCACCACCATCGTTGTCATCGCTCATTTTCATTATTGTTGTTGCGACCACCACCACCACCACCATCGTTGCCACCTTTCACTGCCATTATTGCCATTGCAACCACCACCACCACAACCATTGTTGTTACCATTGTCACTACTGCAACAACCACCATTACCACTGTCATCACCACCACAATAATCACAATCATTACAACCACTACCACTCGTCCCTGCAACCACTAATCACCATTGTTGCCGTCGCAACCAACCACCACCACCATTGTCATTGTTTTCATTGTAACACCCTTCACTAAAATAATGCCTCATACTAAAAAGAATATAAAATCTCAAAATTATATTAGTTTGAAAATATCTCATGTATAATAAATAAAGTCAAATAAGTAAGTCTTTACATACATAAAAATATTATTCTCAAATATGACCGTCTAAAAGTAACTTACGCTAAAAGTATAACATAATTTAAAAATGTAACTAAAGGTAACTAAGTCTTCAAACCTCCTCAATTCTAGTAGCTTCTTCCTTGCGCTATGAAAATAACACTTTTAATGAGAAGATAATCCCAATGAACAAAACAATCTTAGAGTGTTTGCAAATAGTATTGTTCTCAGCCAACGTGGTAATCCAAAAAATCAGCTATGGTATCTGCAATGAATTTAAAATAACATTATATGTGTATATATACTCCAATAAAAATCAGATTAAAACAATCATAATTCATGACATTCTGAATAAATAAAATATTTAAATACACAACAACACCTCAATGCATTCAAATAAATATAACATACACAACTTAGTGATTTCTGAAATCACTAAACTCAATTCTTTGGTTCTCAAAATCATTGTGGGTCTCAAATTCTTCAAAGAGTCTATGAGCTCATATTTCATACAATGACATCCCATTGTCTTCTCCATCATAGATGGAAGTATCCAAAATATTTTCATCATCCCAAATGGAGGTATTTATAATAATTTCATCATCATCCCAGATAGAGGTATCTATAATATAATTCAAAATTATCAATTTATGATATGAACAATACATTATTCACATCTACTACAAACAAATACTAATGTAAGCATCCAAATACAAAACATAACACATTGAAAGCAAATTCAATTTAAATTAATGTTAACTAGTATATTATTATATTAGACGAAAAGCATATAGGTTTATTTTTTTATGAGCAACACATGATTTAAAGGAAAAGGACTCTCATTCACCTAAGTTTACGATTGGAAACCCCTTTAGAAATTTTAATGGAATTGGTGTCAAGTAAATTTCCTTTCATCATTCTCAATAACTCAAAACACTCCTAATTCATATTCCTCTTCATGTTTATCAATCTGATACACAAATAATGTGACACCCTCTACCCCTCACATATATATTAATAAAGGTCACATATATATTAATAAAGGAGTAAAAATTCAAATATTAATTAAAAATATTTTTAAAACATTTTAAAATACAAGTCTTTCAAATGGGTAAAAGACTCACATTCACTTTCTTTTACATCATATTCAAACTTGTCCAAATAAATAATAAAGTCGTCTCGGCTCAAAGAAGGCCATATAAGTTTCATACAATTAATATAGAACCTATATCCTAATGTCACATCCTATCAGAGCGTGGTGTTCCCGTGTCCTCTAGCATGAGGTTCTTCATAGTCATCCACCTATTCATCTGCTCCCCCGAACACAAAGTTCAAGATCATCACAGGATCCAAACACAAACAGCAAACCGGGAGTGAGTTATCACATTTTTAACTACTAGAGAGAAACAACACAACATATAGTAGCCAAATACAATTTACTTAGCATATCTCACACTATTTCATCACCTTGTCATTCATCAATCACACTTTTCAATCATCAATCACAATACACAGGAACCACACACTCCGATCAAGACATAATAACACATCAATTTCATAATAAACAATTAGCTAGCGTATGCAACAGTTATGCTAAGACTCAAGCCTATATGCAATGTGGTACCATGTCAGTGAAAAACCTCGCCGGGCGCCTAGGAGTACATGACAAGACAAACCACACACTAGCAAGTCAAGTCACTCTCACTAGGTAATATCATAGGGAGACCAATCAGGGTCACAGTGTTTTGCGAGAATGCTCCAACCATATGGGATCAACATAGGCTTAAAGGAACACTCAAACCGTGTGACCCCCAAGGCCTACACTCCGAAGAGTCCGTCAGGGCCTCTCCCTCCTGATTCAGGTCCAACCCAGAAAACATTTTCGCACACAGACTCTATCTATGAACTGTACAAAACACACAACTCCTCAATTGTTCTCAAAATAATTTTAACTCGTCGCCCTTTAAGGGTCTTATCATTAACTCGTCGCCCAAAAAGGGACTTAGCATCAACTCATCGCCCTAAAAGGGACTTAACATCAACTCGTCGCCCTTGAAGGGACTTATGATCATGTGATTGTACAATTCATAGTTCACAACTCAATGCACATATATATCTCAATCATATATATACTCAATTTATCACATACACTTAATCCCAATCACAATGGTATAATCTAAATTTAACATGTTATCACACCTCATGAATCATATACACTTTACCTATGAACTATGCAATACACACATCTACTCAATTGTTTTCAAAATCATTTTAACTCGTCGGGTTCCCACAGTGGATCCCATCACAATACTCGTCGCCCTTAAAGGGTCTTACAATTGGGTGATTGCACAGTTCATAGTTCACAACTCAATACACACATCTCATCTCAATACACATGTATTTCATCATCCGTCACATGTTCAATTTATCACATACTCACAGTTTGAATCATCATTTCATAACCTCAACATAACAATTTATACAAAAGATTTTATTACAACATGGGATGTAAAACCTCTGAAATAGTTTCTCACAATTGTATCAAAATCATGGGTTAACACAAAGACATCAAGAGCACTCAAGTTTATCAATCAATTCTCATCAGGACGTCAATTGGTACATAGAACACAATAATATTGTATTCATAATCATAAAGAAAAATTATAATTCAATAAACATCCCAAAATAAACCCAAATTTAGTTCTCTAAGGATCCCTACACATGTTCATTCTAACCCCCAATTGCGATAAACTCATCCCTTACCTCTATGCGGATTCACGTGTCTTCCCATAGCGATAGCGTCATCTCTAGCGGTTCCCTAAAATTTCTCTAATTTTTCCTCCGACTGCTCTGGTAGAGTACCAAACGTCAGAGAAACGGAGAAGGGATTAAAGCCTCCATTTGGACTGTCTTCATGCGATTCCTTTTTCTCCCTCCACGAACATTATCTCGCAAATCCCAACGGTCAAAGAGTGCGCAATTGAATTTCGAACAGCATATCCAAAATTCACAACAATCCAACGGTTAACGAAACCGGGATCGTAGTTTTACCAAGATAGCTCTGGGTTTCTGCGGGAAAGGAAAGGCTACAATGAGAGGGGTATTTCTCTTAGGTCAGACATGATATCAAAATTCCCAACGGTGAGAATGCTCGGAATCGGGTTGCGAACATGGTACTAAAATTTTACGACGATCCAACGGTGAACGAGTCCGCGATCATCATTTTTCTGAGACAGGTTTGGTGGGCTGCGGGAAAAAGAAAGGATTTTGAGAGGAGAAGGAGAAAAACGAAAATGAGGGAAAGAAGAGGCACCGTCAATGTGAAAACTGACCTAACGCTATTTATAGCTTGGTTTACTCTATTTATTTATTTATTATTTTATAAAAGCAAACTTTATTTTATTCTCTATCAAACAAATAAATAAAATACTCTTTTTATTTTCTCTCAAATCATTATTTTAATTAACAATTATATCTCCTTATTTATTTATTTACAAAATCTCATCATTTTTTTAAAAACTCTATTTATAAATAACAATCCTTTTTAATCTAGTTTACGAAAATTGGGATGTTACAATTTCACCCCTCTTAAAAGAAGTTTCGTCCCCGAAACTTTTCCGAAAGATCGAGAAAAAGATATTACACATATAATCCTCAATATCAAGTTGTATGTTCTGTTGAAACACTTATCTGTGACTTCGATCATAAGAGTCTTCTACACTTGACGATAATTCTGATGATCCTCGTTCCCTCAATGATAGTTTTTCATGAGTTAAGTTGTGTCGCAAGAGTAACATCTCAACGATAATAGAATGTGAATGACATACTATTTGGAGTATAATAATATCATAGGAGACGCTAATGGCAATTTGAAATGAACAAACAAGCACAAGGAGACGCGACTGATCACATGGTCGACTCCTTTTCGAACATCGGACGGTTTAAGAAAAATAATGAGTTTCGACTCTTTTAACTACCCTCAAATCTATCCCTCTTCCCTGAGCACAATCTTCCTTACTTAGGTACACTTGACTCATAACTCTCACTTAGGTCCAAGAATTGTAAAAATTCAACTCTAAGGTTGTCTACCTGATACTAACTGGGTGCTAATTAGATAAGCAAAACAGACCACTTCTCACTTATGTAAACTTGTTCAACTTAGGATAATCTTGACACATTTATACTCATGCCACTCTATAACTTCGCACTTAAAGTTGAGGTTTCGATTGTAGTTTACGATGTCTAACTCTATAACTAGGACATTGATCATACCAAAGGTTTCCTACTCAAGCTCCAACTACTAAGCTAGTTCTAACGGTTGAAACTAACTTACAACAAGATTATTAAGAATTCTACCCATCTTTTCTACCTTGGATTTAACTCTAAAGATCCTCACAATGTATCAAACTAACGATAATTTTTCCCAAAATATTATGGTGAACACCATGGTTATCTATTCTAAATCACATATAGGATAAATCTTTTCATAAGTCTTAAGTTGTCAAGAAACATTAATCATTATTTGTTCTTCTACAAGCACTCCTCTAAACTTAAAAAATTATTTCACTACTCCAATAAGGATCTACGCGGCCAAGATATCACTCAACGGTTTACAGTGATCGACTTTTCTATGAACTTATGACTTACTCCTTACAAGGACCTCATCCGAAAACTTAAACTTACTTGAGTCATCTCCAACTAGAATTAAGGTTAATTCAAGGAATGCTAAAATAACTTTTGGTTCGAATACTGGTTAAGGGAATTTTATCTTAATCTTAGGTTTCATTCATCTCAAAACAACTTCTGCACAAGAAGGATTTAAAGTTATCTCTCACCTAAAAAATAACATACTCTAAGGGTCAACATCATCTAACTAAAATGCATACGAAATTCTTAGTATGAACATGATTCCCAAGGGTCTATAACAACCTTAAGGTATACCCCATAATTCAACTTAACTGGAAACATACTAAACACTATTCATTGAAACCACAACACTCAGGGTAGGAGATCCTGTCACACATTCCACGAACACATAGTGGTCATGACCAGGTACACATAGAGGCCACAATAGGTACTAAGGTATTCCTTGAAGCATCCACAAACTTTTCCAAATTAAGGTAAAAAGAACTAAGATTTATCTTGCTAATCATACAACTATCATCCATAATCCTTTAGGTCACCTACCTTACACAAGAACACTCACTCTCAAACCTTTTCATGCGTAACAATTAATGCCTTACTAACTACCTTACACTTTTCTTAAGGTTTCACATTAAATCTCTTAACTATTCTTCACAACTTTTCCAACTACTCTATATTCTTAAACAACTCTTTACCAGTCATCTCTTAGGAACTAGGATTACAATTTTCTATGGGTACTACACTCATAAGATTCTCAATTTCACACTTAGGTGGTAACTAAGCATATCCTCAAGGAACACAAGTACTTGACTTATTAAGTTTACTTTCATCTGTAAGTACAAGGATCATGCCTACTCAAGGATTTCCTCTCGAACGCCTTAATGTGATTATCAAGGGCGAAGTCTCTCTCTATTCGTAACAGAAGTAACACATGACAACAAATCGAGCAGTTTAACAAGACATGATTGGAAGATGAACAACTAATAACAAGATGAACACTCGATTGATTAGGAGACAATAATTTTAAATCAAGAACGATCACTCATCCATAATCAACAGTAGATACTCCAAATGAATTCTATAAACGAAAACATAATCACAGTGTACGCACATATGGAGACATCAACTATCACTTGATTGTGACAGAAACATCAATAATCCAGTTGTTTGATGTAGGCTCACAACACAAAGAATGAATTATACTCAAGCTTGGAAGCGTAATTGAATTACTTGACTTAAGCACACAACACAAAGAATAGGTTGCACTAGAATTAGAAGGTATGGTCAAAAGTGTATTCTTTATGAATTTTTTTTTTTTTATATGAGTCATTGAACTATAGAGTATCACCATCGCTAAGAACAAGAATCTCAAACAACCATACTCTTTATGCAATTAAGGTAAAACACCATACTACAAGTATACATAGAATTATAAGGTTCTTATAATAAGTATACAACGTACATATAAGAAGTAAGAATTAAATAGTTAATAAGGATGTATTAAGGAATCATAAACTTCAACTACTACATTCACGACTACGCACAAAATAAAGAGAGTTAAGTAGTCATGCGTTTACACATCAAGAAAGACACACTCATCCAAGACATATATATGGTTCAAAAGGTTTTCACAACACTAATCCACACATCAAGATAGAAATAAGTTTATTAACAACATACATGCAGGAAGATAAGGGCTCATTAAGGCATTATCCATCAATATCAAGACTACTTGAATCACCCAATGGCTTGCCATAAAGTCCAACCGCACTTCGCAAATTATAGAGATGGCCAGTCTCATAACTCATGACTCAACAGTGGATTTATGGTATGGCAAACATTAAGGATGCAAGACACATACAAGCATTATTATTAAGTCTCATTTAATCAAGTAGGAGAAAATACGAATAATAATTCAAGCATCTTTAACAAAAGCATTTATAAGTAACCACATAGAGTGCACACCAGAATATGATAAGCACATAACACACTGACCGAAAGGTTCGACCTGCTCTGATACCACTAAATGTGACACCCTCTACCCCTCACATATATATTAATAAAGGTCACATATATATTAATAAAGGAGTAAAAATTCAAATATTAATTAAAAGTATTTTTAAAACATTTTAAAATACAAGCCTTTCAAATGGGTAAAAGACTCACATTCACTTTCTTTTACATCATATTCAAACTTGTCCAAATAAATAATAAAGTCGTCTCGGCTCAAAGAAGGCCATCTAAGTTTCATACAATTAATATAGAACCTATATCCTAATGTCACATCCTATCAGAGCGTGGTGTTCCCGTGTCCTCTAGCATGAGGTTCTTCATAGTCATCCACCTATTCATCTGCTCCCCCGAACACAAAGTTCAAGATCATCACAGGATCCAAACACAAACAGCAAACCGGGAGTGAGTTATCACATTTTTAACTACTAGAGAGAAACAACACAACATATAGTAGCCAAATACAATTTACTTAGCATATCTCACACTATTTCATCACCTTGTCATTCATCAATCACACTTTTCAATCATCAATCACAATACACAGGAACCACACACTCCGATCAAGATATAATAACACATCAATTTCATAATAAACAATTAGCTAGTGTATGCAACAGTTATGCTAAGACTCAAGCCTATATACAATGTGGTACCATGTCAGTGAAAAACCTCGTCGGGCGCCTAGGAGTACATGACAAGACAAACCACACACTAGCAAGTCAAGTCACTCTCACTAGGTAATATCATAGGGAGACCAGTCAGGGTCACAGTGTTTTGCGAGAATGCTCCAACCATATGGGATCAACATAGGCTTAAAGGAACACTCAAACCGTGTGACCCCCAAGGCCTACACTCCGAAGAGTCCGTCAGGGCCTCTCCCTCCTGATTCAGGTCCAACCCAGAAAACATTTTCGCACACAGACTCTATCTATGAACTGTACAAAACACACGACTCCTCAATTGTTCTCAAAATAATTTTAACTCGTCGCCCAAAAAGGGACTTAGCATCAACTCGTCGCCCTAAAAGGGACTTAACATCAACTCGTCGCCCTTGAAGGGACTTATGATCATGTGATTGTACAATTCATAGTTCACAACTCAATGCACATATATATCTCAATCATATATATACTCAATTTATCACATACACTTAATCCCAATCACAATGGTATAATCTCAATTTAACATGTTATCACACCTCATGAATCATATACACTTTACCTATGAACTATGCAATACACACATCTACTCAATTGTTTTCAAAATCATTTTAACTCGTCGGGTTCCCACAGTGGATCCCATCACAATACTCGTCGCCCTTAAAGGGTCTTACAATTGGGTGAGTGCACAGTTCATAGTTCACAACTCAATACACACATCTCATCTCAATACACATGTATTTCATCATCCGTCACATGTTCAATTTATCACATACTCACAGTTTGAATCATCATTTCATAACCTCAACATAACAATTTATACAAAAGATTTTATCACAACATGGGATGTAAAACCTCTGAAATAGTTTCTCACAATTGTATCAAAATCATGGGTTAACACAAAGACATCAAGAGCACTCAAGTTTATCAATCAATTCTCATCAGGACGTCAATTGGTACATAGAACACAATAATATTGTATTCATAATCATAAAGAAAAATTATAATTCAATAAACATCCCAAAATAAACCCAAATTTAGTTCTCTAAGGATCCCTACACATGTTCATTCTAACCCCCAATTGCGATAAACTCATCCCTTACCTCTATGCGGATTCACGTGTCTTCCCATAGCGATAGCGTCATCTCTAGCGGTTCCCTAAAATTTCTCTAATTTTTCCACCGACTGCTCCGGTAGAGTACCAAACGTCAGAGAAACGGAGAAGGGATTAAAGCCTCCATTTGGACTGTCTTCATGCGATTCCTTTTTCTCCCTCCACGAACATTATCTCGCAAATCCCAACGGTCAAAGAGTGCGCAATTGAATTTCGAACAGCATATCCAAAATTCACAACAATCCAACGGTTAACGAAACCGGGATCGTAGTTTTACCAAGATAGCTCTGGGTTTCTGCGGGAAAGGAAAGGCTACAATGAGAGGGGTATTTCTCTTAGGTCAGACATGATATCAAAATTCCCAACGGTGAGAATGCTCGGAATCGGGTTGCGAACATGGTACTAAAATTTTACGACGATCCAACGGTGAACGAGTCCGCGATCATCATTTTTCTGAGACAGGTTTGGTGGGCTGCGGGAAAAAGAAAGGATTTTGAGAGGAGTAGGAGAAAAACGAAAATGAGGGAAAGAAGAGGCACCGTCAATGTGAAAACTGACCTAACGCTATTTATAGCTTGGTTTACTCTATTTATTTATTTATTATTTTATAAAAGCAAACTTTATTTTATTCTCTATCAAACAAATAAATAAAATACTCTTTTTATTTTCTCTCAAATCATTATTTTAATTAACAATTATATCTCCTTATTTATTTATTTACAAAATCTCATCAATTTTTTAAAAACTCTATTTATAAATAACAATTTTTTTTAATCTAGTTTACGAAAATTAGGATGTTACAAATAAGAAGCCCTAAATACATCAACATAATTTGTGATAGTGCTAAAAAATATAAATATCACTACCATAACCCTTGTTCAGTGAAAATAATTCAATCGTTGAAAATCATGCCTAATGGTTTTTCGAAGAAGTCTACCAAAATAATTAGAACTTCGTTGGTCCAAATTCTTTATATCAAGAATACAAAACACTTCCTTTCAAAAACTACCATGAAAGTTTAGGAAAGAAGTTGTTTTACTACCTCTTGAAGCAAGTAGTTCGAGTTCTTTGTTATCTTTGCCTCAACAAAAATTTTGTACTTTCTTCCTTCTTCTCAATCCTGGATCAACCCACTAAAGCCAAGAGACATTGTTTATTTGTGTGATTCTAGGAAAAGAAATTATATATTCTTATATAAGCATTGTACACAATTTGAAATTTGCTTAACCAATATTATTTTATCTCTTATTTTTATTATGTTTACTTATCATTATCTTTTACAAATATAATATATTATTATACTAACATCTTTTCAAAAAAATATAAAAATATAATATATTAAAATAATTTAACCTATCTTTTCCTTTACTAAAAGATATATTTAGGTAATCTTTATCTAAATAATTATTGGATTATTTTTGGAAAGTTGTTGTCACCGTCATCACCATTGTCGTTGTTATTATCACCATCGTCATCGTTATTGCTGCCATCATAATCACCACCATTACCACCACTGTTATTGTTATCACTACTGTCATCACCACAACTATCATCAACATTGTTTCTGCCATCATCATCATTACCATTACGCTATATCATGTACACCAAACATTAAATAAAATTAAGGTTTATCTTACTCTTATCCTATCATATTGTTATCTTCTATATATATATATATATATATATATATATATATATATATATATATATATATATATATATATAAATTTCAGGAAGTGGCGAGTAAAATCCACACCAGTAAACCCTTTGTACATACCAACAGAGAATGATTCTAACTACTCCACTGAAAGAATTCTTGCCAGGTCAACGACACCTTCACGTAATTGCATCATCCATAAAGCAACCCAATTGGTGCGAATTGGATTGCTACAATGTCACGCATATACATCCTACATAGCCACTTGCTCAGGATACGCATGCTTTTCAAAGTAATATATATGATGAGTTTACGCAAAATTTGTTGACAAAAAACATTCGAGTTGCTGACGTAATACCTTTGATAAAAATCTATTTAACTTTTGGAGATGATCGATCGTATTCAAAGAACCAATAAGAAGATTGGTCTCTCAAATGTGGATTACCCGTATCATATTAATAATGTCCTAACACATTGGCTCTGAAAACTACCTTTCAAAAGTCGTGGAAAATTTGATATCTCTGGAAAATTTAGATATTTAATTTGCGAGTAAATATGTGCAGTTTATCAAGAATGATACTTTCACCGTTCTAAAATAATTGTCATTGACAGATAAAAAAAAATAGATGAAAAATATAATAATTTTATAAAATTAACTTTTTGTATTATCCTTAAATCATTTATAAATTTCATTATTTATTATTAATATTATATGAATATAAGTGAGAAAAAGTAATTAATATCACATTAAAAAATTAAAATAACAATTATTTTGAAATAATTTTTTTACACAACAATTATAATGGGATAAGAAAATATATAATTTTATCTTCTTTTCCATAATGAAAAATTAAAGTCTAGATATATTGGTAAGTGACTAAAATTTCACAAAACATATAACTTCTATCATGACCAAACCGAATTACAATAGATAGATAGGACAAGAGATTTGTGAGGACGAGGAAGAATTTTTTTCACGAGGCCAAGAGAGGATTTGAGTGAAAAAATATTATTGAGAAGGGTCATATCTACCTATTTAACTCAATTGATATACGAATGTGTATAAATGATTGTAAATTCTTGGTACCTGAGTTTGATTTCTCTAGATAAAAAAAAATAAAGAACTCCAATATGTGTGGAGAGTTGTTACAATAAGAAACATAGAATGTTCCTAGTGTACGTGAAGGATAATAGAAAAGAGTATCATAAGTTTTTTCTTTTGTAAAATATTTTATTTAATATAAATATAATTTTTTATTATAAATTTATGAACCCCTAAAAAATTATAAATTTATGAAAGTTTTTATGGTATATGAGACTCTTAATTAAATTTTACAAATTAAGTTTTTTTTTAAAAAAAAAAGATATTTAGTTTTTATATGTAAATATGTTTTCTAGTACAGTTGTCCCTCCTATCATTTAATCTTAGGTCTATTCCTGCTGGTTGTCAAAAACAACTTCAAAAGAGTCTTCCTTGCTATGAAAAAATGCAAATAAAATATAAGTTACACGATGGAACATATGTACTATCAAATTATTGTTTATTGGGGAAAAACAAATTATTGTTTAATAACTTATGTTGAGAGAGGGGTAAATCATTGCGGTGTTTGAATTAATCTTTAAACTAGTAATAATTTAGTTTGTGAAAAGATTTGATTTAGCTCCTAAATGCATAAAATGTGTGATAATTATATTTTGTTGTTAAATTTTATGAGATCATTTTGTCATTAAGTTGTAATGTTCAATAACTACGCGTCATTTTTTGGTTTTAGTCCCTCAATTTTCCATCTATTTTTCATTCTCACAAAATTATAATATGTAATTTTTAGCTCGAAGTTAGGTACAAATATGTTTGAACCTACGTGTTTCATGACTCTGCACATAATAGCCCAATAGCCAGCTGAGCGTTGACACGTGTTAAAACCCTAAGCATATCTCTCTCCAATCCGTGACACCGATGTTCAACCCCAAATTCCCCTTCCTCTCCCTCCCTCGTCTGCGCCTACGGCAGCAGCAAGTGTCCCACAACAATGATGTTTGAGCAAACTTATGGGAGTCCTTATCCCATGAGAGCAACTTATTTTGCAGCTTGGAGAAGCATGTGGGGAGGCCGAATTGAGTGGCGAGTTCCAAGATAGGGTTGAGCTACGTGTGGCCAACACCTACGATCCAATTGACACCGAGCTCCACCGCCAAAACTCTCCTTGTTGATCCTGCTACCGATGCGATCTGAGGCTTCTAGGATCACCAAGTCCTCTACGAAGTTATCAGAATGTCACAAGGGGGGTAGCCCTAGTGGCAAATCCATTTCATACTATGTTTAAATCATGATTTTAGTTTATATATTTTATATATAAATGAGGCATGTCAATTATTATGTTATTAGTTTTATAACGTAATAATGTCCTTAGAATACATGATTCATTCGATGGCAAATCAAGTGGGACTTGATTGTGAGATTCATTGAATAATGAAGCACTAATCTAAAAACATATGCAGTTAAGTATTATTGTTGACAAGAGCAACAATAATGCATTGAGGCTATTGTGTGAGTAGATTGATGACCACGTCTCATAGGTCATGGATATGAGCTATAAAGTCAGTACACGGGTATAAACATTAGGAATAACTAGACACAGACTCACGCGTTGCGTGGGTTTATAAATAATTAAAGAAATATTTAAATAAGTTATTTGCTTGATAAACTAAATTTAAAATATAATTGTCAATGATATTTTATATCATTTTCTATTAAAGGAGATAAAAAAAATCACGTATAAATTAAGATATTTTTTGTTTATCAATATATTTATAAAGGAATATTCTAAAATTGAAAGCTGACCACTCTACTAAAGTTGATTAAAGTAAAGATAAATGTTTCAAATAAAGTATTTTCTACGGTGGCACCATGAATAGCACATAGTAGTGTCGCGCCCAATACACCAGCCACTCCCATCATATGAAATGGGTTTAATGTCCAATTATGAAACCCTTTGAAAAAGAGGATGAATCGAAATATAACTGCTACACCAAAACTAGGAGCAAAGAACCAACCAGACTGACCCATGGATAAATAAGGAATACAAAAACACAAACAACAATTGGACCAGAGAATGCGATTGCATTATAAGGCCATAATTGAACAGATCGAGCAAGTTCAAATTGACGTAACATGAAACCTATTAATGTCAAAGCGCCATGGAGCTATGCATAAATTTTATAATAGCAATGCAAGAATAAAGTGAAATTGACATAATAAAGCAACCAAAGAAATATATTTAATGAAAGAAAAATAGTCAACCATAATGATAAAAAACATAAAAATGATGTGAATAAAACACCAAAAATTGTTCATTTAAATAGACTTTTTATATTTATTTCCTTTTGCTGGTGACCTGTTGTTGAATTTTGTTTTATTTGGCATGTTCCTTTTTAAACTTTGAAGTAAGATTGACTCTTCATTAGAGGATGTCTGAACAATTTGTTTACTCACCTTTCTCCTTAATGGACTTTCTAAGATTGAATAAACTTCATTTAAGGATGAAGATGAATCTTTTGACTTATTGGATGCTTGTAGCTTTGAGCTTTTACTTATGATAGATTGTTTTTTCACAATTTTCTTTAATGAACTTTATTCTTCTTTCAATGACGAAGATGTCTCTTTTGACTTCTTGGATAATTGTAGCTTTGGACTTTGACTTGTGATAGTTTGTTTATTCGCCTTTTTCTTAATGGACTTTGTGAGATTTGATAAACTTCTTCATTAGATGATGAAGATGCACCTTTTGACTTGTTGGATGCTTTTGGCTTTGGGCTTTGACTTATAATTAGTTCTTCATTTGACTCATCTGATGATATTTATTGGGGTGAAGTGGGCTCCTTTTTTCAATGAAAATATTAATTAGTGGATGAAACTATTAATATTTTGTACAAGAAGTAAAAATGAAAATAAATTATAAATATGGTTACTTGTTTAATTTCAATTTCTTTGAGGAGAGGATCATGCTGAATGATATTTTTTGGGATAAAAGTCCTTGTGATGATATAGGTTTGAAATCCTTCCTTCAAGTTGTGAGCTGTGAGAATGATTTCAAAAATAAAAGTGTGTTTACAAAGGGTATACAATATTGGGGTATGTCAGCCTTATTTACATTTTGGGTGTGAAGGAGTTCAAATGTTGTTGTGTTTAGAATTTGTTGCACGTGTTGATCGAACATTGTGAATGTTGTTACGCCAAAGTCATCAGAGACTTTCAATTGTGTCTTGAACCTAAAAAAGATTTTAAAATTTTTAATATTTGTTCAATTATGTTATAAAAAATAATTCATTATATACAAAACATTAAACCTTGTTGTTGGGTACTTTGATGACTGTTTGCATTCTCTACAAGTGTATTGATTTCCCTCTTTTGTAACTTTCTTTTGGCATCTCTCACATGCAACATAATTCCAACCAATCGTCGATCTCATTGATTGTTGCATGAATTGAGAACACATTATCCTATTATTTAATATGTGTTAAAACTAAGAAAAAATAAAGTGTTATTGAATATTATGAATATGAAGGTCATGGTAGGTTAGCATACCCGTGACTCTCATACTCATTTCATGGATATTATATCTTGCAAAGATTTTCTATTCTTTGATATTCTCTTGTCAAGATCAATGTTGGTATAACTTGGAGAAGATAGTTTTTTTATATGATGTTTCTCCATTATTTGACGTTTAGAATAAAATTTATAATTTTTTAACTACATCAATCAAAGAAATAGAATAAACTAACGATTTTGTTTGTTGAATGTTACAAAATGTGTATAATAAAATAAAATAAAAGAAGGAAGTTCATTTTACCATGCCTTGAACTTTACAAAATCAGGATTGTCTAGGTTGATGTAGATCCTTGTACTTAAGTTGAGTTGATTGAATACTCATCTGAAAAGCAATTATTAAAATATAATTGTTAGTAAATTTAAATTATTATAGTAAATAAAATATAAAAAATTTATTGCAAGCAAAAAGTATAATATAGACTTAATTGAATTAAAATTATTTATTTATTAAATAAGTTGAAATGAAAACAATACTTAAGATAGTAAAGAAACATCTCAAATAAATAAATAAATATCAAATTAAGTAAACATGCTAATATAAAAATAAAGGGATAGGAAATTATGGATCAATTTTTATTTAAATGTTACTTAAAGATTTTATGTGTGTGTGTGTGTGTGTGTGTGTGTGTGTGTGTGTGTGTGTGTGTGTGTGTGTGTGTGTGTGTGTGTGTGTGTGTGTGTGTGTGTAAATATATAACTTAATATAAAAATTAATTTTAAAAAAATAATTTCAATTTCTTCTTTCTCCAAATCATCAATTTTGCTGACATGACAACATACTAGTGAAAAACTCAGTGTTTATATATTATCCTTTGTATGTTTCTTTGATAGGTTTGTATGCATCATTTACTGAGACAATTCTTAAATTATGTATAGTGTATAAGTTCCCCTCTTGTAAAATATTATTGAATTTTGAAATCATATTCTCTCATATCGCTTCATGGAGTGGATTTTCCTGTTGCAATATATTTAAAAGTTCAAATTGGGTTAAAATTAAAAATATTATATAAATTTAATCAATATAAAATTTGTTTAAAGTAATTTAGTGTTAAAAAAATTGCATTTTGTGATATGTAATATTGGAGATAGTAAATAAATTTATATTTGTAATAGTTAAAGTTGATGTGAAATATACTTTTTACATACTAATGTGAAAAATAAATAAATTTCAACTTTGTTTAACCAACATATTTTTGTATAGATTAGTTTGAAAACTAATTTTAGATCATGAACTTTGTTGATGTGAAATATTTATTTTTATTTATATTTATAGAGAAAAAAATATATTAGAATTTAGAAATTACTAATACGAAAAAATTGAATGATATATAAAATGTAAAAGAAAATGGATATAGAATGTAATATATAACATTGAAGAATGAGGTTAGTGAACATGAGAAGCATTTGGAGGTAAATAAGATTAAATTAAAATGTTTTGATATAGGATTTGTTATGTTGTGAGTAACATTGAAGAAAGAAGAAGGAAAAGAGGAGTGATAGACACAAAAGGAGAATGTTTTCCTTTCTCCAAATCAACAATTTTGCATAAGTGATAGCATAATAGTGATGAGTAAGATTGAATTGAAATGTTTTGATATAAGTTTTGTTTTGTTGTGAGTAACATTGAAGAAGGAAGAATGAAAAGAAAAGTGATAGGCACAAAAAGAGAATGCTCCCCTTTCTCCAAATCATCAATTTTGCTGACGTGCCAGCATAATAGTTAGGAGCTCAGTTTTGATATATTATAAATAGATATTTGTATTGGATAGACCCACTATGAGAATTCTTCATAATAGTTATCTAAGTTTCATAAGCCCTTCTCATGGCAACCATAAGGTGATAGTAGTCCTTCGACTTGAAGTCACTATGATTCCTACATGTAGGCTCTAATGCTATCAAACGTCATCCATAACATGATGATTATAAAGGTAGTATTTAAGCCTGCAATGGATCATGTTAAGGGATGTGAGTGATCTAGATAGGATTTTTCCCTCCTACATAGCAAAAGTTATATCTATGGGTCTTCCGATAGAGCGAGACACACTATATGCATGGCCACACAAAAATGAGTCAATATGAGATATTTGACCCATTTGTGTTTATGCGTTCACTCGAGTATTGAGAAATCGATGATCAGACTTAATAAGGATGACATTTTTATGCCTCATGCTAGATAAAGACATTTGGATGAAGGGACAAAGGCTACATGGTGGAAATGATTACGGTAAGATAAAAATCGAATCCCTGATGCTTCTCACGAGTTCGGTGACAGTGATGTATTGGTAGATGTCAATCATTGCCTATAATATCATTGCCAGTCTTGTGGGAGCCTATAGGGTCACACGCATAGAGTAATCAATTGGAGTATATGAATAAATTAAATGTGATTTAACTTAGTTTATAATTAATCAATAAAATAAGATTTAATTAAATAAGATGCAATCTAATGAGTTAATTAATTAGAAATGATTTAATTAATTATCTATATATCTAATAAGATAATTATCTATAGATTTAAATCAAATATGATTTGATGATATAATTATCTATATAAAATAAGATTTGATAAAGATAAGATTTATTGGGATTTGAATAAAATGACTCATATATATACGAGAGAGGTGAAACTGATGCACTACATAAAATTTATTATTCACTATTGAGAGAAAAAAGTGTGCCACTCTAAATCCCTTCATGTCTACCATCATCGGCTAGCACCGAGATCTTGCTCCGATCAGTGCTCACGTGGATTAAGTAGAGGTGTCATACTTTCAACACTTGGTGATCAAAAGCAACCTCGTGATTTGAAAAAACACTAAAAGGTAACCCCTAAACCCTTAGTGATTCTCGCATAATGCGTGGTTCATGGGATGGGGTCCTATCTACTCATGGTTTCTTTAGAAATTTTTTAAATTATATAGACCATGAAACCCCAACATCTAACACTTAGACAACTAAGCTTTCTAAGTAGTTAGTCACGACATTCATTATCAAATGTTTGATATGATAATGTGAATCTAATGTCAATGCACATTTGTTCATGTTTAGAAGTTCATTACTTAAATAAAATCATTACTTAGAATACTGTTATTATGAAGAACCTGGTTTATGTTATGCAGATGCAGTACTCGGAATGTCGTGTTCAAAAAGTTATTGTTAAGAATGTTGTTTATGGCTTTTAATGCACAAAAATGTTTTCATGTTTTATGAAAGCTTTCATACTTTGATGTGTATAATTAAACTATTTTAAAATAGATCTTGCTATCACAAACATGATTTAGTTCAGATATCCATTTTATAAAATAATTATTTTTTTATGAACACTTTTTTATGTATGCATTTTGATTAAATTCATTCTAATGTTGAGAATGTTCTGATGCAAATGCAGTATATATAACAACAAATAACATAATGTAAAGAGGAAGAGAAAAAAGGATTCAACACAAGGATTCTTATACAGGTTCACCCTAACCTTAGGCTACGTCCATCTTGACTCAAATTTATGAGATTTCCACTAATACATCCAACAACATGTTGGACCAACCAAAAGCTAGATTCTTACAATTCCAACACCGTTTCTGGAATTTCCTTGCTAACCCTTTGTTGGACTTTCCTTGATAGCTACCTGCAGGACTTTCAACATCTCCTCACCACAACACCACACTTGGTCTTTTCTTGGAGATCACCCACCACAACACCCACTTGGTCATAGGAGAGACAAACCAAGTATTCATCACCTCTTCAGAGGGGCTTAACCCATAGAATAATTTAGTTCCTGAGAGGGAAGACATCTCACCACAGAACCTCCTAAGTTATTGGTAGGCAACTTTTACTTCTTACTTGATGTCCCTCTCTAGAAAATTCTCCTCACTCTTGGGAAGCAACTTGTCTCAACCACGACATTGCACCTACTCATGGGAGAGACAATCCAAATATTCACCTCCACCTTTTCAATCTACATAAGTATTATTTCACTCTAGCCTTTTCAGACTACACTCTTAAAGACTCTCTTTCTCTAAGCTACCCATTGTCCATGGGTTCTCTTTATCACTTCTTTCTCGGCCAAACTTAAACCACATAGTTAATTTGGGACACATACAAATTGCATACAAGGAGAATGTGTTTGAGGGGATTTTACAGCAAAGCAACACTTGTGTGTTAGATCTTCATTAATGCTTTGGTTGTACATCATTGCAGTTGCTTCCTTTCAGAACATAAAAAGATGATGGAGGGTGGAAAAAATGTAATTTTTTATTATGCAGTATGTAGGTTGTCTCTCACCTTATCTCTCATGTTTTGCAACTATCCTTTATCAATTTATAGGGCCCATAGGCCAAACTAGTTGTTATGACAACTGAGTCTTCTTCTTCTCTCTCTTCAAAAGCTTCATTCAAGTCTAAAATACCCCAAGAAAATTTTTGTTGGAAGTGGGGCCTTTTGATGTGCAACAAATTCTTTCAAAAGTTGAAAGTGTACTAGTTGTACTTGACTTGCCAAGTCTAAGTTCGTTGTGAAGTTTCCCATTCTGAAGAACAATTTTGATTAAATTCTAAAGGTATATCAGAACTGCATTTTGATGTTGCTAAGAAAGGACCAATTCTAATGTAGGCTCCTTTTGATGAAGATAACATGATATGCCATTGTATATAGCTCATCTCCATCAATCCAAACACTTAATCACATCACATATAATTTTGAAGCAGCATACTCCAACATAGGTAACACATGAAGGTTAATGTTGTTGTTGTGTTAGTATTTTGTCCTTTGTTCATACTTCAGAAAGTTTCTCCAATTTTCATTTTGATGTTGCACAGTAGATCTTCTCAAGGATATTCTTAACTTTCAAGTTGTGCCTCTTCAAATGCAATTAGCATTTACTTTCTAATGTACCTGATGAGAATCCTGAAACTGGTGAAATACAGGCTAAAGGTCCAAGTGGAGAAGGACGAAAGCCCAAGTGGAGAAGGACAAAGCCCCCAAGTGGAGAAGGACAAAAGATACTTAGTCCACATGTTCTTTTTGTCTTGCTAAGAATTACAATGATTTCATCCTAAGAAAATATCTAAGGAATTTCTGCACTTTTCTTGGATTATTCTAACCCAAGGATTTATAAGAAATAGATGACATTTCTACATATAAGGCTTTGCAGAAAGACCCTTCACGAAAGGAGTAAGGAATGTGTTAACTAAGAATTTCTTAGCATCTCACAGTAGGGATAGAACAATGTTCACATCCTTATCAATATACTCCCCCTCATTTTGAAGTAGGAGAAACATACTTATGTTCTCCATTTTTGTTTAGAAGCTATAAGTGCAAGCTTTATGTGTTAACTAACATTATTGCTTTGTGCAGCCTATAAGACATTGCTTCTCATGAGAGACTAACATTATTATTTCTAATTGAACAAAAATAACTGAATTTGTCCAAATTAGAAATAAAATTTGGTTTGATAAACAACTCAATATATGTCTCAACCAAATTCAAATGAAATTGAGTCTTTTAAAGCAACACAAAAGTTTCTATAGCTTCAACTGCAACTTTATGTCATACCCACATAGATGAATCTTTCATTATCACTTACAGATGACTCCATAGGTAGTATCGTATAGACATGCTTATGTGAGCAGTAGAACCAAAATCTACCCACTAACGTCCTTCGTACAAAATTAAATTAACTTTAAAACAAACAAAAACGAGAAGTTTATCATTCTTCGCACACTAAATAATGTAATTGGGACTTCTTTTTATTTAATATATGTCTCATCCTACAAAAGCAACAAGGAAATTCCTTATCTTGTTCTCTTATTTCTTCTCTAGAAAAAAAATAAAAAAATTATGCAATATTCTCAACTCTTAACTGACTCCCCTCAAACTCTAAATTTTATACATGCAGCTTTGGGATTCAAATAATATGAGTAATTTAAATCATAGTAGTAACAACAACAACAATTAAAGTAGAGAATAATAAAAATACAATGCACAAATAATATTTATGATAAATTTCAAGACCAAAACAAGATATTTAGCACACCATTAATCCTTAATCTTTGGATTGAAAAAGACTAACTGGAAGTGATATTCTCAACGCATTGATCAAACACTGGTAATAAGTTTTGTCAAACAAAGGTTATCTTTGGACACTCCATTGCTCACATGGAAAACTTATATGATAATTACTCTGGTCAAATAATGATTGTCTTTGGAAATTTCATTATTCACATGGAATATCACACTATTTATAATCACCACATGTTTACCATCACAAGCATGTAATTATTCTACCAAATTGTATCTTCCTTTCGATCGAGCACAATTCGCATGAATAATTTCATGCAACATCTATATAAATTCAATCAAATCAACTTACGCAAGAGAGTTTACTTTGACAACATGTTGTTCAATCAATTTAACCAAAAAATACAAGACAATTTAATATAATAAATGAGAGGTCTTAAAATTACACAACTTTCACATATAATTAAGTTATATAAAAATGTATATAACAAAACGTGCAAATATTTTACAGAACATACCCATCACAAGATACCTAGCACAACATTAATTCCTAGAGAAATTAATTTGTAATTGGTACTCTCAACGCAATGATCAAATATTGATAATAAATTCTATCAAATAATAGCCTTTCTTTGGACTGACTATTGTTCACATGAAAACACCTTTATAATTGTCACACATTTATCATCACAAGTACAATATTATTTGGCCAAATTATGTATTCATTTAGGCCGAACACAATTCGCATAAATAATTTTATATTGATATCGATGTAATTTTAATCAAATCAATTTTCACACTAGCGATTACTTTAGCAATATAGTGCATCGATTAATTCAATTAAAAAAATACTAGATATACAAATAAATGGGAAGGATATGTTACTGCTAAATTAACTTTAGAATAAACAAGAGCAAGGAATTTACCTTTCTTTACCACCATGCAACTACCTTGGACACTCTTTCTTCATGTGTCCAACTTCTTGTAGAAGTAGTAGCTAAATTCTTCATCTTTCTTTTATTTCTTTTGGTGAGAGCACCCTTAGTTTTCTTTCTTTTCTTATTTTGAGAGGTCAAGCTTAGATGAGCACTTTCATATTTGTAACTTTTCTCCTTCTTGCACACAATGAGATATAAGTCCATTAAGGGACCATTTGTCCTTCTGAGTGTGATAGTTCACTTTGAATTGCTGAGTGTGTAGGAAGTGAGATCAAAACTAAATGCACTAGCATGTCTTCATCAAACTCTAGTTTAAGTGCTTTCAGTTTTGATGTTAAATTAGACATTTTCATTATGTACTCTCTTATATTACTTTTTTCTTTTTTTTTAACCAATAAATAAATAAAAATAAATAAAAAAACTGCATGCGCAAAACAGTTCTTTAAATATATATATCAAAAGCGGTATGAACAATAGCCATGAAGAGAAGAGAAGTCGTTCACAAAACTAAATAATGATGCCAAAAAAACAAAATACACTCGAATTCAAATCAAATATCCAATGTGGTAATATATGAATTTATTGACAACTAATATGTGTTGTTCAAAAAAAAAAAAATTGGATTCATATAACCAAATCAATTTAGGTATAATTAGAATCATCAAATACACTTGCATTCAAATCAAATATCCAATGTGGTAATATATGAATTTATTGACAACTAATATGTGTTGTTCCAAAAAAAAAATTGAATTCATATAACCAAATCAATTTAGGCATAATTAGAATCAAATAAATTTAAATCTCAATAATCTAACAATAATGATAGCTCTGGTACCACTTGTTAGAATTTTAAGGGAATCCTTATAAAATACCAATAATCACCAGAAACACATCACGTTAGATTGTCAAGAAGAATTTTAGGAATATCTGGATCCATAATGATTTGATCAAACAAATGTAACAGAATCAGAAATCTGAATCTGTAGGTAACCGGTGACTCTTCATGATTCTTCCTCAACCGAAATCTCTTTATTCCTCAATAAGACATTCGTAATTCTTCGGATGAGGGAGAAGAGAAACTATGTGTGACGACTCGATATATTGGGGATCATAGTCTTCTTATAGCATATTAACCTAATAGGTTATCATTATCCCTAATAGACCAATATTGACATCGGCTCATTTAAGTCAACATTATCTGATTTAGTTGTCTAATTGGCTCACTTAATTTGAGCACATAAAATAAAATTCACTAACGATAAATACCTAATATAACTGTCTTATTATATTAGCTCACATTAATTATTAAAATAGAAAATTCTAATAAATTTATTATTTATTCTATAGTTTAACAGCATAGACACCTCAAAGTTGCAAATCTATCATACAAGATGCCAGAGATTCTCATAGTAGAGATTGTGCTCTTCAAGTAAGTGAGACATAATTTAATGCAGATTTTTCTGGTTTAATTTACATATGGCAGTAGTGAAGACATATCATGCAGACACACTCCGTGTTGTACCCACACAAATTATACATACATCGTATTCATCGATTTGTTTCCTCTTATCATCTTCTAATTCTAGTGCGCTTCAATTCGATTTGTTTTTCTATCACTTTCAATATGTTGTAACTTCTTCTAACAATATGTGCTTTTTGGGTATGATTTTCTTCAATTGTTCTTGGCGAAGATCTAAATTTCGTTATGCGTTTGATATTTTAGTTTTTATTTCCCCCCTTTTTGGTTCTTATGACAGCGAAGGAGAAAAGATTTGAGATGTCGGGAGGTGATGCATCGATGCAACCAATGAGGTGCGGTGGGTTGGAGGTGGTGGTTGTTTGATTCAAGGTGTGGTGGTGATGGTGTTTAAGGTAAGGTACGTGATTATGGCTGATTGAGTTTTTTTGAATTTGATTCTTGCATTTTTTATAATTTTTTTCAGTAATTATTGATGGTTTTTAATCCTCATCGTATTTTGAATTTTAAAATATAAAAGAATGTATATGTAAGTTCGGATATAACTAGGTTCAACTTAACTGAATCTAACTCCAAATAAAAAAACGACAATATTATTTGTGAGAATAAAAAATGGACAATTCTTTTTTTTTTACAAACTAAAATTGAATTTTGAAAATTTTACAAGAATAAAAATTATATTTTAATTTTTTTATAAAGATAATTTTTTTATTAGATACTCTTACTTTCAAAATTAGTTAATACTTTTTATTTTATAAAAATGAATAAGGTAAAACAAACTAAAACTTAAAATTAACAATTATTTTGTAACAAAAACTCTTTCTACCGACTGCATCTTTTTTTTTTTCTTTTGGTACCGACTCCATTTCTACTAATAACGTCAAAGTTCAACTTTGACTATGGTCACGCTTTCTTGTCTATTTCTCTTTCTCGCCGACAGTCTGAGTCTAGTGGATTGTAACTGGTAGGATTCAATCATCTTTAAACTTCTCAAATTCAATTTCCACATTTTGTCTTATGTGAAATTATGATGGAGATGTCACTACTGAATAAAAGTTCTTAGGTTCAATCATCAACTTTACATTTATTTGTATTTTCAGTTTATATGTTTTTCATAAATAATTATAAAAAAATAGCTTTTTATTTTACTTTGCTTACTATTTTTGAAAATTTACAAAAGAAATGGAGGAACTATAATTGTTTTATTTAAACTATTTTCTTTGCAAAAAAAAACAAAATTAAATTTTTATAATTACTTCAGGACATATTTTTTTGGTTTTATTATTGATGATTTTATTTGGCTACATCAAGTAAATGGCGTGCACACATGCTTGTCATTTCCTTTGGGTTCTTATACTTTAGATGGATAGCCTCTGCTGCCAAAGGGGTTCTTCCAACAAATAAGATAAGCACCATTCACGTATTTGAGCACTATTATTGATGTAGGCTGCTAGAAATATAATATGATTGACCTGTGAGGTGAGTGAATTATACCGTCTAAGCACTATATCATAGCACGCATATCTTAATGGTTGGACTATTTTTGCAGTACGTGGAATATTGGCTTTCTCCATGGTGGAAACTTCTCATGCACCTTATTACAATATTATTTACCTAGTCGCTTTGAAAACTTTAGAGACTAAAACGTTTCTTTTTTCATTGTACTAAATGATAGATGACAGATTTAATTTCGCGGCAATTCCTTGTCTCTCTATTTTTTTTCCCCGCCTGAATACTAATGTTGGTACTATATATAATTAAATAATTCAAGAATAATAAAAGTAGTTAAATTAATTAGTTTGTTACAAATTATAATTTTATTTTAACACTACTCATGATCTTAAATGATTTAAGATATGATTATTTTTTTTAAAAATAATTTTTCAGCCAAGACTATGTCTTATTTTGTTAATAACTCAATAAATACACCAATTTTAATGAGAAAAAGAGAATAATCATTAGGAATAAAAAGAAAAATTAGCAATAAATTTTTTTTTAATTTCTTATAATTAAGATAAAAAATGTTATCTTTTATTTTTTATATATAAAACTAGAGATAATATATAATAGAGTATGGACTCTCCGTTAAAGTTTGCTCTTACTATATTTGGTATATCATTTCATTTTTATTTTTTTTACATTAGTTTGAGCCTCCTAAGGAGGTGTTAGGGTATTGCTTTTGATGCCTAAGAGGTGGAGGGTGGATAGAAAGTCCAAAAATTAAGGAGTTTTTTTTATAGGTTTAAATGTAATTTGTCTCTTTTTAAAAAAAATACAATTTTGATAATTTTTTCAAAACTAAATACATTTAGTACTCATATTTTTAAAAATTTGCAATATCGATTTTTATTTTAAAATAAAGACATCAAACCTATTTTTATAAAATTCACAATTTTGATCATTTTGTTAAAGTAAAAGTGTTGATTACGATGTGAATTAAACAAATAATTTTAAAACATAGATAGGGGTTGAATGTCTATTTAAAATTAGGAGACTTGATTTTTATTTGTTAATCAAATTAGGGGGTTGAATGTCTATTTAAAAATAGTAAAACAAAAATTACAGATTTTAAAAAATAGAGAGATTAAATGTTTTTATTTTAAAGTAGAGTGACCAAAATTATGAATTATAAAAAATAGAAGAACTAAAATAATTTAAACATTTTTATAAGGTTAAATAACATATGGGTACTGACTATAATAATGGAAAATCATAATTTTGGTTCAATTTTTAACTTTTCATACATTTTTTTTATTTTTTTTTCATTTTAATTAATTAAATTATTTTTTGATAAAATCTTAAATAGACATGTTAGGTCTAAGCTTCAATTGCATTGAAATAAAATAAATAAAATGAATGAAAAATTGAGAACTAGATTAAAACTTTAAAATGTGAATTTTTCAAAATATGGGGATTAAAATCGAAAAAGAAAACAGTGAAACTAAAACCGAAAATCAAATGAAGGTGAAAATAAAATTGCAATTGAGCCAAATAAAATTTTGTCAATGATTATTATTTAAAAATTTATAAATGTGTTATTTATCCTTTCCTGCTTGATATCAAAGTATTTATCTCAAATCAAACATTTATATTGCTCCAATTAATAGATAATTATAGTTATATTGAAAACGAAACATACTCTGGGATTTGAAACAAATAAGATAAAGCGGAAATAAATTAATTATAATTTTATTGAAAATAAAACATCATTCTCTGTTTTGAAGGAAATAATATTAAGTGAAAATAAATTAGAATATATAATAAAAAGTTAGAAAACCTTTTTCTTATTTACAAAGTTATTTTATTCTACCTTTTATTCATAATTTTTAATTCTTTTCATCTTAGCATAGCATTAAAGATTAATATAATTATCCGTTGAAATAAGTGCGAAGGTGAAGTCTCACATTGGGTAGGAATAAGAAAGTTAAGCATCATATAAGTGAAGAAAAACTCATAAATATGAGCCTTAAGATTTTTGGATAAAAGTGTGATGTTAGATTCACTTATATAGTTAATTATGACATATTGGTATAAATCTCTCCGGTGTTTATCCCTCCTTAATTACATAACAATTGGTATCATAGTGATGGTTCGACTTGGTGGACAAGTAAGATGGCGACGATTGATCCATATGGAGAGTCGGGGCAACATGCGCCCTTAAGCTCGAAGGGTCATCATTGTATACTCATGGATTGAAAACAGACTTTTGTTTAACAGAAGATTACCATATGGAAGAGACTCACACTTGAGATAGCAATGAGGAAGTTGAGCACTATATAAATAAATCTATCCTGATTGTATAGTTGAGTAAAAGTGTGGTGTTAGATTCACTTATATGATTGTACATAAACTCGAGGCTTAAGGTTTTTGAGTAAAAATGTGATATCAAATTCACTTATATGATTGATCATGACTCATTAGTATAAATCTATTGTGTGTTTACCTCCTTGAATGCACAACATTGTCTAAATTTATTTTTTTTTATTTTGAAATTTAATTTTTATTTTAAAGTACAATTATTTTTTTTCGTTTAAAGATTTAATACTGGATAAAAATTATAAATAAATCTCATTTTATAATTAAATTATATTTAATCAATTTTCATTTTGCTAATATATACAATTTTTAAATTATATGATTGATATATACCTAAGATGACCACCTTTATTAAGAAATAAGAACTATGGAACAAAAACAACCAAATTATAAATTGTCGAAGCATTCATTTTCATTAGTTATGACCTTTCTTTTTTGTTTGGAGTGTAACTTGAGCTATCCCATCGACATGTTGTTTGATGCGTTGGAAAGATAAGAGAATTATTTACATGTCTTATTTTTATGCCTCAGACCCGAATCAACTTATATTATGGTGAAAATTAGGTTTAAAGTTGAAGACAAAATTTTGGATGTGATTGAGTCATTTGATTTTAAGCAAGGTGTTGGGGTTTTATTTGGTTTTAATTATCATTTCCAATTGTGAGCTTTATGCAATCACAATAGGTTTAACAAGTGCAAGTGTGTTCTCACTATTATAAATAGGGATAACAACCATCCTTTACCAGGCTAAATTTGTAATTGACCCTTGTAATGGCTAGTCATTTTTTTTAGAGTCACACCTTTTTTCTCCTTTCCCATATATTCCATTTCTATTTTATGTGTTATTTTAATTCCCTTCTTCATAATATTTTGTTTAACACCCCTAGTGAATACATACCGAATAAGAAGAATTCAGAGGTCATGCAAGTATTTGTACCAACAAGATCATTTACTATTTTGTGTCCCATTACTTAAGAATTTCATAGTAAAAAATGTTTGACTTGGAGAATTATGGGATTGGTGTCCTCCTAAAAAGTTTCCTAGGAAGTGTGCAAGTGAGAACAAAGCACGCTAAAAATTCTCATGTTGATTTCTAAGGACAATCAATGATCCTCAAAGTAGTCAGGCATTACAGGTGGCATCAAAGCTGGTTCTCGATGTCTTAAAAAGGGCTACCTGCGAAGGGTTCTAATCGGTGAAGGATTTTGACCAACGAGGAAGTTGTGTGAAGTGTCACCACATGACGTGTCATAGAGTGTGAGATACTGAAACATCGACAATCAAGGACGTTACAAATGGTGTCAGAATAAGTCTCTCTTCTAATACAATATGGTTTGAGGATGAACCAAGTGGAAGCTATTGGAAATGTAACACACTCGACAAATACACACCAGAATGAGAAGGATCCAGAGTTTGAGTAGGTATAAAATTGTATAGTTGAGGATGACTTAAAGAAATAAACTAGTACTACTTATGCCAACAAGATAGGTCTACTTTTTGGTAGTCCATTACTTATGAACTCTATAGTTAATCTATTGTGTTTGACTTAGAATAATTATGAGATGGTGACTTTCTGGGAAATTTCCTAGAAAATGTGTGAGTGAGGACAAAGCACGCCGAAAAGTCTCATATTTGTTTAAGGAAAAGTTAACGATCCTAAAAGCAGCTTGACATTTCAAGTGGTACCAAAGTTGTTTGTCGATGTCTCAAAAAAGACTATCTAAGGAGTGTTCTAATCGATGAAAGATTCTTACCAATGAGTAAGTTGTGTGAAGTGTCACCATGTGAAGTATCATAGAGTGTGAGATGCCAAGACATAGACAATCAAGGACATTCAAAAGGTATCATAACAAGCCTCTCTTCCAATACGGTGTGGTTCGAGGACAAACAAATGAAAGCTGGTAGGTATAGAGTTGTACAGTTGAGGGTGACTTAAAGAAATAAATTAGTATTACCTATACCAACAACATGCATCAACTTTTCGTTAGCCCGTCACTTAAGAACTCCACAGTTAATTGTGCTTGCCTTAGAAAAATTATGGGATGGGTGACAATCTAGTATGTTTTCCTAGAAAGCGTGTGAGTGAGAACAAAACGTGATCAGAATTCTCATGTTAGTTTATGGGAGCATTCAACAATTCTGAAAGCAATCGGACATTACAAGTGGTATCAGAGATGGTTATCGATGTCTCAGAAAAGAATTACATACGAAGGATTTCGACCGGTGAAGGATTCTGATCAACGAGGAAGTTGTGTGAAGTATCACCCCATGAAATGTCATAGAGTGTGAGCCACCAAGACGTCGATAATCAGAGGCGTTACATTTTGCATCATTTATATAATTGCTTATCCTCTTCTTCTTCTCAACTTATTATTTTATTGCATCTATAATTTGTGATTCCAAGATAACTAATTCAAGGAATACCAATATCAATATAACCATAAATTGAATCATATCATGTGGTATCTAGAGCCTGAATCCTAGACTTGGTAGTGTTTTCAATTTTTCAAGATAAAAAATTATGTTCATTATTGACCATGATAATCGATTAACTTTTTTACCATCTATTTGAGTTGTTATTGTTGAATCCACATCCATGGTTTTAATGATAACAAACCATTATTCATGCAAATTATAAGGATGATGGAGAAAGATATTTGGACTGACTTGTTTGCTAGTATTTCGGTAACAAATCATGAAATGAAGACAAGTCCAACATTTTGATGTATTCAAAATGAAAGGTCAAAATGGAAACAAATTGCAAGAAATCTTCAGAAGATAAATTGAAGCACATGAGTTAATGACCAATACTTCACACTATAGGTATCAAGAAAGGGAACTGTAAAGAACTCTTAAAGCTTCAAGTCAAGGAATTAATGGAAGACTCAAAATAAGATATGTATCAGAATGAAGCAACATCAGAAACAAGCATCAGAGTGGATTTTCTGCATTAGTCTAAACTCATTTTTTTATTGAATTCAAGAAATATCTTATCTCAAAGAAAGCTAAATACTCATTAGAATGAAGTTGGGCAGAATCAACCTATCCATTTTATATGCTCTATTTTTCTATTATTTCTACCTTCTTTTGTAATGGCCTTTGGTCTTATCTTTTGATTAATAATTTGCAATTATTTTGGACTTAAATTAAGTGTTTTTATCTTTTTATTAATCATGCTTGATAAAGGCTTGCTTGATGCTTGATGATTCTCACTTCTTTTTGGCTTTGTTATGCCAAAAGGGGGATAAATGTTGGATTGACTTGTGATTGCATAAATTTGCGTTGATTGTTTTGTAACATTATTTTATTTTTGCATTTATAATTTTGAGAATTGATGCTACTAACTCTTTTTGTGAATGTTTGAGTTATCTTAGTAATAGGAACAATGTCAATACTAGATATGGAGACTGCTTATGCTTGAAGATTGGTTTGACATGATCAAAACCAAAAAGGGAGAGATTATATATATTGAAGGATCTTGTATCTCTTAGTTTAGGTTTTGATTTTGATAATTTTAGTGCCAAAACCCATTTAATAGGTGTGACATTGTATTGATTATTCTAGATAGGCATGTGTGTGCTTAGAGTAGCTTTATATCTTCTACATGCTTAAGGATAATCAACCATGATGACTTGATTCATAAGTTTTTGTAAGCAAAACAAATTTTTCATAGTGTTTTCTATTACCATTTTGTGTAATCAATTACAAGATGAAAAGACTAGCATAAGAACCAACTTATATTGAGATTTACCCTCAAATTATCAAATTAATCGATTACCAAATACAATGGTTGATTACCAGGCTTGTTTCAAGAGAAGGATGGGCTTTGTGTAATGAAATAATTGATTACCGAATATTTTAATCGATTACAGTGCTTGTAAAATCTTAATATCGCTCTTTGGAAGTCGATTAATCGATTACCATTTCTTGCAATTGATTATATTGGCTCATAGAAGCAATAGAAGGTCTTTGTCAATCAAGATAATTGATTACCACGATTTTGGAAATGCAAGACAAGGGTATTCTGATAGAAAAAATCGATTACAAATTTCGGTAATCGAATAAAACTATTTATTATTTAAAATTATAAATATCCTCACTTGTTATTTTTCACTGGTGACTCTTTTTATAAACTTATCTAAATAGATTTACCAAATCCAGGTAGTAGGTGCCCTTCATCTCTACCAATTTCTTCAGCTCATGATACTCCAAAATCTCTAGAAATACAAAATGATGAGACTTCAACCAATCAAGATTCAAAAAATTTGGTTGAACTAACTCCTTGGTTGCATAGTTGAACTATTCTAAGGCTTCATAGTCCTCATTTGCAAACCATGGAGTGAATGTGGGAGGGGGAGAGTTTTCGCTAGATTGCCCCCTTGCAGATGAAGACCCTATAGTTTGCTTTATCTTCTTCATTTTCTCCTCCTTTTGAGGTTTGGGTTTAGAGGGGGCATATTTTGAAGCAACCTTCTTGATGTGTTTCCCTCTAGGTTGGTATGGCATTGTGTTTGGGAAGGAGAAAGTGAGAGATTGAAGGAATTTGGGATGAAAAGGGAGGTTGGAGAAGGGTTTCTAGGGCTCAAAACTACTTGAGGTTTAAAGGAATCAGGTTTAGGATTTGAGAGAGTGTGGGTATTTAAAACAAAGCTTGTGTCTCTTTGTTTTTAAAAAACGTTTGAGAGTCCTTGTAATCAATTACCATATGTTGTAGTCTATTACAGTTTTACCATAAAGGGGTCCTAAAGCCTTTATACACCGTGTAATCAGTTACCATTACGATGTAATCGATTACACACACCACCAGAAATATAACATAGCAGCCTCAAGCTTGAATTAATCGATTACATGATTTCTGTAATTGATTATCATGTATGAAAATGCAATTTTTTTATGGAATAACATGCTAAAATGATTGTTCATGCTTTCTAAGTGCATACCAAACAATCAAACACAAATAGGTACAAAACAAGCATACAAATGCAAATCAATATGTACATGAAAATGAATGTAGGTTCCCATATTGGCTCAAATGAGATTAGTGGGGATTTAATGTAATCGGTTCTTCTTCCATATAATTGCTACCTTATTTCTATTCAATAAAATATTATTATTGTTTTTCTTTTATGTGTATTGCTTGTTTTTGACTTGATTACCCTCTTGCATGATTCTTTAATTTTAATTGTAATTGAAAAATTCTTTTGAATTGTAAATCGAAGAAGACAACCAATCAGTTTGCCTAGGGATAAGATAAAGAGAATTGGTCATAGGTTATTTTTGTTGGTGAGATTTGCCTACTTTTATTAGTGAGGAGTTCTACCCTAATAGATTAGACCTTTCTAACTATAGGTTCAAATAGTTCTTTTAATTTGTTATCATAATGGGTTTGGCTTATGTCCTCCCATGTTTGTGTTCTCTTGTTATTTTCTTCTTTTTAATGTTCTGCATATTATAGATAGATATAGAAGTATTAACCTTGTTGGGATGCCTATTTCTTTTATGATGCTAGTGCATATCATACACTTAAAATTATTTTTTTAAGAAAATTTCATCTAGAAAAAGCAAAAATAATTATAGTGATTAAAATTCATCGTAAAAACACACCAAATTATATTAAACAATAAAACATAGTTAGAAATCAATTTTTGTTGTTGGGGTTAGTACTTACTGAGTACGTGTTCTTTTGCCCATAAATGTTAGGCCAATTGGTAAGAAACATACTCATATCCCAAAAAGATGTGGATTTGATTTTTGTTTTCAATGTGAAGATTTTGTTGATAGATAATTTATAAGTAGCTTTGTAAATCCTTATTGAACCTTGAGACCTACCTTAACCCTAATGAGTCTCCAAAATCCAAATCAGTTAATCTTTTCTTTCTCAAAAAGAATAAAAAAAGTACGTGTTCTTTTCTTTATCCGCTTACTAAGTCCATGTTCGTGTCTTATGAGGTGGACGCACATCTTTTTTTTAAAACAAAATACTAGTAATAGTTTTTATGCATTTATTTTATTTGACGTGAATTTATATATTGATGAAAAAGAACCAAACACGTGCTAATTTGACTTGCAGGATGTTTTTCTTCAAGCGGTGCAATCATACTTGCAAGGTGCGGAATAATTGTAGTGCAGGTACACAGCCTGAAATTAAGATTTCTCCAAAAGAATTTCCATTTTTTTTGTCTTTAGAAAGTGTTTCATAAATTAAGTATTGATCCAAACATATTTTTCTCATTTCTGTTTATGAAAAATGTTCTCATCAAGTTTTAAATTGCAGTTACAATTATATATAAAAAAAAAACTATTAGTGAGAAAAGAATAAAATAGTACACACAGTAATAATATCATTTTTTTTATACTATCATCTTATATAAAATCATAATTCAACTTTCATTTTTACAATAGTTACCTTAAAAATCATATTAAGAATAATTTCTAATTGGTTAATATATTGTGTAAGGTCCGTAAAATACACGTGTCATTCTACCTACTCTAAGACACATGTCAATCCTCCATGTTTGGCCTGACACAGGAGTACGGACATCCATCCCTTAGCAGCTGGACTCTCAATCGACAGATTATCTCTAACCTCTTATTATTTGAATATATTGTCTTCTTTTTATCTATTGACATGTATTCAATTATCTACAAAGTTACACATTATGTGTAAGATACAATTATCTACTAGCAATTATCTCTAAGTTACATATTATCTATAACATTATCTATAAACTACATTTATCTATTGGCTATTATATACAAGCCGATAATTATCTGTAAAGGCTGTTACGTCACCGTAACAACTCATATCAATAAGAACTCTCACTCTACACTATAAGTACCAGGTGATATCCTTGATACACATTCATTCGTACTTACTTGAGATGAACACACACCTACTCACATGCATATACTTCCTCACTTACTCTCCTTACTCACATACCTACTTGAGCATCGGAGTCTTTTGTTTTGTTTGCAGGTACCCTCTTGTCCTCTTAACAAAAGGAACTCTCAGTCCAACGTGCAAAGTTCAGGAGTCCGCCTTAGCCACGTCCACCCAGACATGTGTTAGCTTCGAATTTTGGTAACTACAATTAAAAATATCAAAACTTTTTTAATTATGTTTACAAAATTTCACTAGGGCACAGCTTTTGTGGGTATTCATGTGTGAATGTTTATTGGCGGAGGAAGATGTATAATGTGGATAAATGTAAAAGCCTTATTTGCTGTTTGATGGTATCTATATTGTGATAGATTTTGATCAACAATAGGAGGTTGAGGCGTTATTCGCTGGAGAAAGTAGGCTAGGTTGCAATTCTTTTGGACCGTCTTTGTATATTCTACAAGCATTGCTTGTGCTGTAATGTTATTTCTATATTAATAAGAATAATATTAGTTTATTTTTCCTTAGAAAAACAATATCAAACTTTTAAATTAATAGTTCATGGTTATTAAACTTTAAAATAATTAATAATACATATATTGATAGTGTAAATTTTTTCAGGCAACAATTTAAAATTTATACTTGTGGTATCTATTTCAAAATGTTTTATAAAAACAAGAAACAAAAGTCATTGCAAACGTACGTAGCTTTAGTTTGCATCACGTTTTATTGTATATATAGATGTAAATGTATTAAGAATCACTATATTATCCACCCAAAAATGGGGTAGATAGGGTAGAAAGAGGAAACATATAGGAAGAAAAATTAAATAATAAGAAAAAAAAATAGAGAAATAAGGACAAATAGTGTGTTAAAAAGAAAATAAAGAGAAAAAAAATAGGTAAAAATAAAATAAGATAAAAAATGAATATTTATATTTTTCTTATCACATAACGCAAGCAATCATCGATTGTAATATATTTTTTTATATTGATTGTCTTTAGACTTCACAAATCAATCACTAGTAACAATTTTGACAATAAGATTTATGTCAATTAATTAAACAGAGAACGTAAATTATTATATATTGCTTGACAGTATCTTTTGATTTTCACGGGAAAAAAAGTCACTAATGGCAACTTTGAAAATTACTATAATTCATGCCAACAATAATGTGACAGCAGTGCTGCATGCGTTGGATATAACCCATTAGCATTTAAGTTGTACTATAAATTACTATATATGTACACAACAACTCAAGAAAAGTAAGATGATCAGCAAGTAAAATCTCTTCCTCCTCAACTTTAAAGTAGAGTTAGCTTTAGTCATTTTTTTGTTGGTATTTTCGTGAGCAGTATATATTCTCTAAATGATGAGGACTAACCCAGCGTTCAGATTTCCATTCTTTTCCTATGATGAAAATTACTAGAGAGATGGAAGAGTTGAATTTGAATGTTGATGATACAGGAATAATTTAATGGCCGGTGGTTCTCTACATTACATATCAATAAGTTTTTCCATATTGGAGAGCAGAAATTAACCCACACGTAAATCACGTGATGCTTTGAATAAAGGACTTGGTGGTATTTTTTTTTTAATTTTATCCGAAGGACTTGGTGGTATGCAGTCTTGTATTATTGCTTTATATTTGATATGGTAATAATAATTAATCCACCAACTCAGGCCCTTAAAATAATTATAATTATGGTTGACCTAGATTATAAAAATGGTTAAACTGGGAGTGCTTTGTCCACAATTCGTTTAGCTCTCAATCCTAGCCATTAAAGGGATTAGAGCTTAATTAGCAATTGACCTTATCCTTGTTTAATTATACCTTTTTAGACTGTAGGCAGGGTTTTGATTACATGATTATCAAGTGGAATTGGTTGGGTGAAGTATTATCATGTTTTTTTTATTATGACAATGAGCAGTATTATGAAGGGTCAGAAATCCAAATCTGCACAAGGAAACATGAATTATTAAGATCACAACAAAATAAAATAAAGGGCGAAATTCCCTAATCGATCTCCGCTAGGAAACATCATTAGGATCACAACGTTTTTATTAATTAGGAATTATTACTGAATGACTAGTACTGGGTGGGAGTGGTTGTTCGCTTCACAGGTGTTGTATATATTTTAATTACGAGCATCGGATAGGAGTGAGAATTCACCATGCAAGACTTTGCAAAAATAGGTTAGGTCTGCTATAAAAATTAAGCCATGTCCTAATCTATTAGTTTATCGCAGGGTTTTTTTTTTAAGGTTTTGATTCGACCTTTTCAAAAACTTGATTTAACCTATTAGTTTGTTTAAAAACTTTTTATCTTAAATATTTATTTTATTTATAATAAAAAATTATTAACTTATTAAGATATTAAAAATAAAAGTATAATATATATATATATATATATATATATATATATATATATATATTAAATTTTTATTACATTTAAATGAATAAACAGATTGACCTATTAAGCTTAATAGGTTTTTTTTTATAAGTCTAAGCCTAGCATTGACAACTATGGGTGAAAATAAGTCTGCTTCTTCAACAAAGGCTAATGGGTTAGGTTAAACTTAGACTTTTAAAAAAGTTAAATTTTTATTAAATCCTATTTAATTAGAAAGATCAAGCTCTTGGTCATTTAAAATATCTTTTAGTCCTAACAAATTAGCACTATTAAAAAATATGTTTTCAACATCGATTATTTATGACTTTCAACATAAATATTTATTATTATTGTTATTGTTATTGTTGACAACTACTAGTCGAAATAAGTCAAGCCTCTCACAAGGTATATATGGCTTAGCCTATATAAGGCCTAGGTTAAGCTAAATTTAAAAATAAATAAATAAAATCATGATAAGTCAATTCATTTAATAGGAACCTATAACTTAACCTATATTAAGCATAGTCGACTAGGCTCTTTAAAAGAAACTATGTTAATGTCAATCTCTAGGTCATTAAAAAAGCCTATTAACCCTGATAAAATGTCCTATTTAAATAGACACAAATAAATATTTATCATTATTATTGTTGTTGTTGTTGTCATATTTAGAGGTCTTACTACAAAATGTTTTTAAATAAGTTATAATGAATGTTATATTAGATCTTAAAAATAAGTTTTTCACCTTTCTTTGTGTTAAATTATCACAAAATAAACCCTTAAAAAGGCTTCAAGATCACTTGATTTTTTTATCGGCAAATATTAATTTGTTAGTATTGTTAAAGGTCAGTTGGGACAATAATAATAATAATAAAATTAAAATCTCAAACCTCAAACTATATCCAAAATTAAGTTGATTCTAGTGGATTTTCATTGATGTTGTATATTGTCTATCAAGAAGGAGTATATTGATGGTATCATCAAAATCAACAAGTTATTATAGCCCAAATTAAAATAAATGTCTAAAATGGAAAATTATTTTCCTTTAATTGGTTAAAACTTCCTTTAACTATAATTTGAGAGTTAGGGGGCAGAATTTTTTTTTTATACTTTTCATCTCAACAATTTCGTACTTTTAACCATTTTTCTTAGTTAAATTTAAAATTTGTTAAATATTTGTATCAAAATTGTAGATTATATTCATGAAATCATTTTTAGTGAAAGATCATAATGTTGTTTTGGTTTAGATGTACGACAAGTATTTTCCCCTAGAGGCAATCTAGTTGATCCATGTGCTTGGCGGTGAATGATATTTTAATAATGAATAAAAATGATCATAATTTAAAATTTGTAGTTTCCAAACTGATATGACATTAACTTTGTATAATATAAATAATGGCTAAGCTTTCGTTCTTGAAAATAGGATGATTTGTGTACATGTTTTCTTTTCCATGAACTCTCGTATCTTTTCCTTTCTAAGAGGGTATTCAGAAGAGAACTAATATTCACAAAGTTATAAGGTTGGCTTGGTGGTTAGGAAAGGAGGTTGAAGGGAGAAGAGGGGAGAGAGGTCATATGTTCAAATCCCTCCACTAACATTCTAACAAAAACTAATAACTAACATTGGCTGATAAAAAAAAGTCTTATAAGTCACTACCGCACAAGGGACTTTCTTAATCAGTTATTTAGGACATTTTGTAACGACCCGCCTTGTCGCTACGATATCACCACTTTAAACTGTGAAAATGTCAATTTTTAAAATAAAAACTTCGTTAATTTACTTATGAAAAATGAAAGTAATTTTTTTTCACAATATACATTCCCAAACAACACACCATTACGTAAATGAATACATATGTATATATGTGTGTGTGTGTGTGTGTGTGTGTGTGTGTGTGTGTGTGTGTGTGTGTGTGTGTGTGTGTGTGCAGCTACCAAGGAGTTGATTAACAAAACACAACTCTCTCCCAGAATAATCCCAACGTCATCACATCAGCTTGGCGGCTCCACAAAAGAATTTCACTTCACGTACTCTACTGTTGTCCTTCTGCTCCCACAAACAAAGATTCATGATCATCACAGGTACCAACCACACGGTACAAGAATTGCAAGGGTGAGTTCATTATAAAAAAAATTAATACAAAAAAAGTAACCATAATTAGTAAGGAGACATTAACAAATATAATAAGCTTATAGAAACATTCATTGGTCCAACACACACTCAACAAATAGTCATCATCCATCCATAATTCCAATAAATCATGCTCAGTATAATGCATGCATCTGACCTCAACTCTCAAATGCAATGTGGTACCATCCCCAAGGAAATAGTTTAAGCGTGTCCACACGACACTCTCACTTAGGAAAACTAGGCAGTAAGTGTCGAGGTCACCCTGTCATGCACAGGCAACTCCCCCCGCCACGGTGATCAGCCTGAGTCTCAAGGGAGTTCCAAACTGAGTGACATGGCCCCAATTACAAATATTCCTCCTCATGAGAAACTACAAGTACTTACTGACAAAGTTTATACTATTTCCATGAAATATGAAGTATGACATATGGACACCATCAATGCACTGACCATGGATAATTAAAGATTTTAAGCCATCCCCCTCCAGAGATGCTTAAAACTCTTTAACCACTCTATTTCCCCCACCAGGGATATTCAACAAGGTCACTGCACCCCCCATGTACATACACAACATACATCATTAAAGTGCATTTTCAACATCATCAACATTTCATCTCAATGTCATTATCAACATCAGCATTGTCTCATCTCAATGTCATTCTCAACATCAACATCATCTCATCTCAATGACATTATCAACAACAACAACATCATCATCTCATATTTACATAATCATCAATAACAATATCAACTCATATTAGCATAATCATCAATAACAACATCATCTCATATCAATATTATCATAAACATCAACGTCACCTCATATCAATTAATATCATCAATAGCAATATCATCAGTAAGTCACATTCTGCATATACATACATATATAGTTCATGCTTGAGATTCACACTCCCCAGGTCTTCAGACAACACAAGTCTAATAAAAACAATAATGTCATTTATCAATAATAGACGTATCACATCCCATTAGTCAAAACATTATTTTTCTTAAAACCATCATGCAACAGGGTCAGGCATACATTCCCATAGTTAGGTTCCCTGACCCCAACTATGGTATTAAAAGCCGTAAATTATAATAAACTCCCTTCACCTATCGTGAGCTCTTCGTCAGTTCCTCTTTACGTCTCTCAGAGATCTCTCTCGTTCACGCTCGTCAGTCCAAGCGCAAGGTTCTATATACCAAATTGAAGGAAATTTATTATAGATTTCAAAAACAAGGTTAATAACAATATTCGGAGTCAAATACCCCTGTCAAAACATAATGGGTTAAGGGGTGTTTCATATTCTACTAAAAGGAGACGTCATTATGAAATTCTGCTCACGCCAATGTGACCAGGGTTCAGTGAAGGTCATGAAAATAACATCAATGTTATAAAAAGATAACTTTGACAATGTCTCATTTTCAAGGGATTTTCAAAGGAAGTTTAAAAACACCCTATTACAGTACCCAAAATACAAGAAACAATAAGAGAAACTCAAACTAACTAAGAGAAAGGCATAGAAGTCAAGATTACCTCAGAGAATCTACGAAAGGAAGGATTGAGGTAATTTTCTCCACGGAACCCTTGAGGTGGATTCTGAGGATTCTGCTCCGATTAAAATGTTCCTCTTGGTGTGGGTTCGGCGGCAAGCAACGGCGGCTCATGGTGACCACCGGTGGTCATGGGTGGTGAAGAAGAAGGTGTTAGGGTTTGGGTGGGCGTTTGGAGAGGAGGAGAGTGAAAAAAAATTGTGTTTTTCACACTGAATAACGTATTTATAATCTACAGATATCGCTTAGCCAGCTCGTCTCGCTAAGCAGGAGTCCACTTTTCGCACTTAGTGCGACAATTCGCGCTGAGCACAACTCCCTTGCGCTAAGCGCGACAATTCCCACTCAGTGCAATTCTTTCTCCGATTGGAATTGCGCTTAGCACACTAATTCTCGCTCAACGCAATTCCCTTTCGAGTTGAAATTGCGCTTAGCGCGCTTCTCACGCTAAGCGAGAGATCAAAAGTTGGTTTTTCCAAAATCGCAACGGTCAAAATGTGGAGAGTTGTCTTAGGAACCTCCAGCCAAAATTGGAAGACGATCCAACGGTTAGTGAATCCAAGATCACGATTTTACTGAAGTAGGTTTAGAAATTTGAAATCTCATAATTTCAACTTAGCTCAATAAAACTCCACATAACTCAACATCCACATCAAGAAAATCACACATGACTAATTCAAGCCATACATAAACTCATTCAAGTCAACCACATAGTCAAATAACACAATAAATACAATTAAACATCGATTTATAATTAGCAATATTTCAGGGTGTTACACATTCTACATTGGTTGTAGAATTGATGTAGGTTTAGTCAATGTAGAATCTCAAAATATTTTACAAAATGGTTATTGCAACAATCAATGCAAAAAATCATTTTTCATAAAAAAAAAAATGTATTATGATTCATAATTGCATACATCATTTCCTACTACAACCACAACTATTATGCCAAGATTTTCCCACAACCACAATGGCACCGACCCACATGCTACTTCCCACAATCAAGGCTTTTAAAAAATATTTTCTAAAATTTTCAACTAATTCAAGCCTATATAGTTCCAAAAAAAAAAAAATATTCTACTCATACCTTGGTCATTACAACCTTAAAATAAGTTCTTTTGATAATCGCAAGGAACAACAATAGTTTCATTACACATTTAGAGATTAATCAAACAGGTTGTAAGGGAGTGCATACTGATGATGATTAAGCATTGAAACAAGCCTTAATCACTAAGGAGAGTGTAAACACTTGATCTAGTGAGGAAAATGAGAATAATTATGCATTTCAAGGAAGTCAAAAGCTAATTTCCAATGTTTCTTTCTATAGTAATATTATGGTTGTCAAGGTAGATATTGTTAATTTGCATTCTATTTCAATATTTAGGTTAATTGTTGGATTGACAGATACTTCCTTTTTTGGTAATGGGGAAATAAATTGACACATACTTCTAAAAGAGTATATTTATTTCGCAAAATTTATTGTTTTCCTTTTCCTTTGCTTGAGCACAAAGTTTTATGTTTGTGGTTGTGGTGAATACTCAACTCGTGAAGATTCAATTAATCAATTTGAACTAATACCACATTAAAAAAAAGTAAAATGATACTATAATCAATAAGAAATATTATAAAAAACATAAAAAATAGATAGAAATGTGATTAGATTTTTTTATATAAAATATTATTTTTGTAAATATTCACTCTTTTTTTATAAATGAAAGCAAAACTTTTAGAAATTCTCTCTACACCACCCCATAATAAAAGCCACCACTTTGTGATGGCCACAACGTGGGAAAATTTTCGATATAAGAAGGATGCCAACTAGCACATAACTGTAACAATCATAACCAATATAACCATTTTAGTTACCAATTTGATGTTGAGGCATAACCCTTTTCAAGGTAAGTGTTTTAATGACAACAAACTTTTAATATGCAAATCTTAAGTCCTTTACTCTTGTGCTTCTAATGGTTTGTCTTGAGTGCTTTCAAAGTAACATGACTAAGTCAAGAAGCATGAAGAAAGGTGTGAAGCATTGGCCTACAACTAAAGGTTCTTAAATCTGATGTTTGGCCAACTTTAGAAGTATGAACCAGAAGCAGAAAGGAAATTACGAGTTATATGTCAAAGTGCAGATATAAGAAGTTGTATATGACTAGAAGCATGATATTAAAGGTAGCCTAAGTCAAGGGGTAGATATCAGAAGCTACACTTGACTTAAGGATCATCATAAGATGCATTGTTGAAAACAACAATGAAGACATGAATGATTACACAATCAAGAAGCACATTCTATGAGTTATAAATATCTATGCCATCCATTAGTGTACTAATGCACTATCTCGATGAAACTATCTTGATCTAACAAATCTATTTGAAAGTAAAGAAAGATAAGTCCTAAATTAGCCAAGCAACCATGAAGAATAAAAGTAGTCCTTAGTAGTCTACAACAATCAAGAGAAGTTCAACACCATTCTACTGAAGACTCATTTTTCAAAAGACAAGCAAGCCTCAAAATGAACTTGGCTTGTCTCTTCATCTAATATCCATCCAACTATGTCACTCCCATTGCGGGTAAAGAGAAGCTCAATGCTAAACATTTTCAAAAGTCTTGATGTGTCCATCTGCTTTCTTGAAAATAACAAAACATAATCGAGTGTTCCAACATAAAAAACATACAAAAAAATAAGTAAATTGAAACATATAGAACCCACTACCAAGACCCAAAAGCAAAGCCTAGCTAACCCAACTATCAACATCACACAAAATTACAAGATGAACAAATTGAAACATAGAAAACCCTTGCACAAGACCCAAAATGAAACCCTAACCCACACAATGAGCAACACAAAATGACAAAAACATAAAGATAGAAGAGAAGGGAAGAATGAAAGAGGTCGGTGGATGAGAAGTCATTTATCATGTGAGGTTATGGTGGATTGACAATGATGATTTGAAGGTGGGGAAGCGAGGTCGTCATGGCGAGACAATTATAGTTCAAAGGTGGTGTCAGCGAGTTTGCAATGTCATCATAATAGTGGTTCAAAGGCGATGGCAACCAAATTGTAGTTGTGCACGATAAATTTAGGATATTTCGAATGATCAAAGAAGGGAGATGGTGGTTGGAGTTTGGGTTCATGGTGTGGCAACAACAACGTGGTTGGGGTTTAGGTGCATGGGGCCATTTTTATAGGTCATGGTGGCAGAGAGAAAAGGAGTTATGAGGATTTTAGGAGTAGAGGATTGAGGCAACAGCTAGCGAGAGAGTTCTTGAATTAGTATAAGAACAAAAAATGGTTCACCATTGGTTCTAATTAGAACCAATGTTCAAACTTTTCTTCAACATCGGTTATAATTTAAATCAATGTTGAAATTTTTTTTCAACATAGATTTTGTTTCAAACAGATGTTCAACTAAGTTTTTAACATTGGTTTTAATTGAACTGATGTTGTATTGTTACATTTAATTTCAAAAATGTCATTGTGTCTCTTTCTACTTTAGTTTTTGAATAACTAAGTAGAATCGGCAACATAAATGTATTTTGTATAATAGTGTATGGTGGCTCAATGAATAAAATCATGAATCTATAAATAGGCTTATTTAGCCATTTTTTAGTCTTATTTAGTTTTTAGATTTTGAGCGAGTTTTCCTCAAATACTTTTTTACTTATGCAAAGCTTCCACTTAGTCAATTGAGTCACTTTTTATAAACTTGGTGAATAATTGAGTTTCTTTAATGGACATTAAATTGAATCTACAATGAAGTTCTCCTACGGCTTCTTCATTCTACTAAATATTTTATTTTCTTTATGTAATTGTTATTGTGACATTGCTCCAAAATTTAGTTTTGCTTAATTGAATCTTGTTATGCATGTTCTTTGTATCAATTTCAGGATTTCTAGGATTAATTGAATCTTGTTATGCATGTTCTTTGTATCAATTTCCTATTCTTGCGTTGCATCTATTATATTTTTTTTTCTATTTTGCCTAAAATTATTATTGGCATTTTAATGGTCGGTAGTTTAATTAATTCATTAATTTTTGTCACAATTTTTTAATGCTTTCAATCCCTTTGTTTCTTTGTCATTTGTGCATATATTACTAGCATCTTTGTTCCATTATTGATACTTTTCTTTTCAACAATAATTTTATACTTATTAATTTATTTTGTCATAATTTTTTTATAATGCTTTCATTTAATGAAATTACTCATCTAATTATATTATTTATTTGAATATGGAATATTAATTGAAATTTGTTGTGGTTAATTTCTATACATTTTTAGGTCGAAAGATGTTTAAGAAGAATACTTTGTTATCATTTATAAGAGAAAAGAAAGAGATAATGAAGAACCACAACTGGTGTCTAATGCATTTACTTCCAATTTAGATACTAATGTTCAAAGTATTGTTGAACAAGAACAACCATAGAACAACTTGTCCAGCCATCTACTTCTAAATTGAAGATTGAACAAGAGTGAATTAATATGGATACTTTGATACATGATCCTTGAAAACGCCCACCAATTTGGAATTATCCGGTTAATCAACAAGATGAAATTCGTAAAGCGTATATAAAGTTTGGACCATATCAATCTTTTATGGATGTGTTTCCACTTTCTGGTCAAGAAGATGATCCTCGTCGATTTCAAGCTTGTTGGTTTAGAACTCTTCATTGGTTAAAGTATTCACTAGAAGGAGATGTTGTCTTTTTCTTTCTATGTTATCTATTTTCTATAAATCAAGTCCATTTACTTTGAAAGGATTTAGACATCGAAAAAAGTTAATAGTAGAAAAAATTATACATTTTTATCTCATGTGGGAAAGAATCTCAATTCACCTAACAATGTTGCTCTTAGATATAGTGAAGATTTTAAAATCAATCATGTCATATTGACACGATGATATCTAAAAAAACTTCACAACAAATTTTGAGTAATCGGTTACGTCTTAAAGCTTCTGTAGATTTTGTTAGATGGTTAACATTTCAAGTTTGTGCTTTTAGGGGACATGATGAAAATGTGAGATCTAGAAACCAAGGTAACTTTCTTGAAATGATAAAACTCCTCGCTTCAATAATAAGAAAATAAATGAAGTTTTCTTGGAAAATTCCCCTCAAAATGCAAGATACACTTCCCCCTCTATTCAAAAACAAATTCTACATGTCTTTCCTAGGAAAGTGCAAAATGAAATTCGAGAAAAGATTGGTGATGCAGAATTTTGTTTGATTGTTGATGAAACCCGTGATGAATCTAAAAGAGAACAAATGGCTCTTGTTCTTAGATTTGTTGATGATAATGAATGTGTAAGAAGCATTTTTTGGATATGATGGATGTGCAATGATGATGCATATGCTCTAAATACTTACTCGTTCGAGTGGGTCACCAAGTCAAACCATTGGCTTTAATACCAATTGTTGTGCAACTGAGGGGGGGTAAAAATTGGAGAGATTTACATCAATGAATCATGAGCAACCACATAAGTGAACTTGACACCACACTTTAACCCAAAACCTTAAGGCTCTGGTTTATGGGTCTTCTCCTCACTTATATGGTGCTCAACTTGTCCATTTTAACCCGATGTGGGACTTCACCTTATACTTATACTCCAACATGCAAGATACTACATCAACCACTCTTAAAAACATGATATGTTCAATATTATCTTATCATAATCTCAACATTCAAACTATTTCGGGTCAAAGATATGATGGAGCTAGTAATATGCATAGGGAATGAAGTTAGTTGATGTACAAGCTTTGATTCTTCAAGAATGTCCTTATGCATATTATATTCATTGCTTTGCTCATCAATGACAACTTACTCTTGTTGCTTTAGCTAAAGAGGTAGTTGATGTACATGCATTTTTATTCTAAATGTTGTGTTCTTTTTTTAAATGAAATGATGAGTTACAAGTTGTTTTTGCAATTGAAATTTCTCATTGGGTTGAAAATGATGAGATTGAGACTGGAAGGGGAGCTAATCAAATTGGCACTTTGGTGATACTAGATGGAGTTCTTATTTCATTTCAATTTGTAGTCTTTTACGCATGTATAATGCAACCATTTCAGTTCTTGAAGACTTAGCTGTCAAAGGATGTACTCCTGCTTAATGAGATGATGCTACTTATGCCTTTAAAGCATTAATCTCATTTGATTTTGTTTTTACTCTACATGTAATGAAAGAAATTATGGGAATTGTTGATAAAATTTGTCAAGCTTTACCAAAAAAAATCTCAAGACATTTTGAATGCTATTTGTTTGGTTTCTAGCACAAAATCTTTAATTCAAAAGCTAAAAGATTTTGGTTGGGATGCACTTTTAGAAAAAGTCAAATCTTTTAGCAATAAAAAGGTATTCAAATTCCTTATATGAATGCTTTTTTCTGACATAATTCGATGTCATTGTCTAAAGAATTTTGTGACAGTTCAACATCATTATCGTGTAGATATATTTAATATTGTCATAGATTATCAGTTGAAAGAGTTAAATAGTAGATTTGAGTGAGTAAACAACTGAGCTTCTAATATTGAGCACAAATTTAGGTCCTAAAGATACATTCAAGTCATTTAATGTTGCAGATATTTATACTCTTCATATTTTTGACACCTGGAAAAGATTCAGTAGGAATATTGTTAACTCGTTGATAAGTGTACCAATTCGTTTAAGTAGTAACAGACTCGAAAGTCTGAGTGTTGAATCCATAGGGACTTTGGTTGTACTTAAAGTGATGCAAACCTAATTATTAGGCAATTAGAAGAAGTAAAATAGATAAGGAATTGTAAGTGTGAAAATTGGGGGTAAAAGGAAAAGAAAGAGATAACAAGAAAAATAAAAAATAATTTAAATGCAGAAAGATGAATTCAGAATGTGGTTATGTTGGGTCCTAACATGCCAAAACTAATTGTGATGCAATGTTAATGCTTTTCTCTATCCCTGTTTCTACCCTTATCTACTAAGACACTCTATCTTTGGTTTCCCGCATGAAGAACCTAATTTATTTATTCTTTTTTTCCAAATTTCTTTTCAAAGATAAAAATAATAAATCGCATTAAGATCAAAGATGTATGGCATAGGCTAAACGAATATCAATCTATTTCTAGCAATGATTTTATTTAGATACACTTCCCTAGTTCTTTAGAAAATAACCATTTTTCAATGCATTATCCCCTAAAGACTATATGGATGATCAGCCTATAATAAACATAGAAGCACAAAGAAGAGTAATAGAAATAGAATTGCATTAAATAGATAATAGAAATAGATACATTACAAGAGTTGGCCTACCAGGCTCCCAACAATGGGAGTTTAGCCTCTCACAACCATGAGAGACTTTACACTTCAAGGGCTAATGTGGATGGAAGAAGGGATTGGATGGCTAGAGGAAACAAAGGGAGGAATGGCTATAGAAAGAGAGTTTCCCCTATTAGAGGTGCTCAGGCTTTGGATTTCTTCAATAGAGAGCTTTGAGACTCGGTGTGTCTTTTCCTTCTGCTTCCTACTCCTTTTATAGGCCTAAGATAGCTTACTTTTCACGCTGACTTCATGTTGAGCGCACACTCCTGGACTTAGTGAGAATAACGGTTTAATCATGCGCTTAGCGCGGTGTTCGCGGTAAGCATGACCTTGGGCTTTCTTGTGGCCTTCTTTGCACTAAGTGTAAGCTGATCACTAAGCGAGCATGCACACTGAGCCAGTCTTGTGCATTAAGCAAGCTGTCCAATTCTTCCAACTTTTCTTCAAGGCTTTTCCTTCCAGTTTTTGCATCAATTTTCCTCTAAAGCACTTGAAATCTTCTTCTTTTGACTTCTGCTGATAAAAAATTGCAAAGATATTAATTTCTTCATTATATAATTAAAAACAACAGTGAAGTGAAAAAATTGTAATTATTCTTAGCCAAATTTGACTATCAAATTTACTCATATTTCGCAGTTATCAACTCCCCCAAATTAATATCTTTGTTTGTCCTCAAGCAAAAGACAAGTTCTGAATGTACCGACACATAAGATAACTACAGACCCTTTCAAACCTTTCAATGACTGATCCTGAGGTTGCATTTGTCTTAATCCTATGATGGAAGCATGAAGGAATGCACATGGATATGAAAAAGGTTAGCAAATAAAAACATCATCAAGGCAGAATTTCAACAATTCATTCCTCACAAGGCCAATGTTTCCCTCAGCGCACAAGTGTCTCGGCTAAGAATGTTTATAAATTCAACAACTGAACTAATGTTCTCAACTTTGCACTTCTTCTCAGTTAAGGCAATCATACATACATACATATTGTGGATCACTAAGGACTTTTTAGTCTTGTAACATGGCTAGACTAACAAAGAACTCATGGTTTTTCTTTGGACTCAAAGTTAGGTTCTGAGAGAGCACCTACCTCATGTTTTTCTGATAACCCATGACTATATATTTCACAACCTCTTACTTTCTTGCCTTCAGCACACAAAATTTATTTGGCACTTAGTTGCTATCAGCTCTTTATTTGAAACACAAATTTTTTTTTGAACTAAATTGGTATTATAGCAACTTATCACAATTTACATTTAAGTGTGTGCTGTTATTTATGTTTTTGAAACAAAAATCCTCATCCCCAAATTAGGGGTAAATTTGTCTTGACTCGTGCTCTCCTACAACCTTAGACAAAGTGGTCATTAATTTCATTCGACTCAGGTTTCAAAAACAATTTATTTCATTAGGCTCAACAAGGTGCAAGGGATTCATTCTAGTAACAGGTTGGTTGTTTGGCTTAGTGGCTAAGAAAATCAAAACAATGCCTTGATCATTTCTATCTTATGTATGTACTTAACAATCTAAGAATCATGCAAAATCAGGAAATTAAAGACAATCGTTCTCTCATAGTTATAAGGTCACACATTTCACCGGACATTTATGAAGTGTTTGGCTTACCATACCATGATTTCCGTTCAGACATGTTAACCCTTCACTCTTGTGCTTTTGATTCATCACTCACACTGACGCCTGCTTACAAGAATCAACATTTTCACAATCATCTCATCAATACATCTCATTCATCAATGCATCCAAAACAAGTCATAGCCAATTACTGTTTTCCTATATCTATCATGCAATTTTTATTTATTGACTAAAATTAAACTAATGGACATAACTATTGAAATTAAATTATCATTACTGAAAAAGAAAGTACACTGAAATTTAAAGGAAAAGAAAAAGAAAAATAAAAATAAAGAAAAAGAAAACAAAAGGAAAAATCCTGGTCAACTCAAAATGGCCTCAATCCTGTGTAGGCCATGGGTCCCAATCTCCATATGCAGCCATGAGATCCGCAACATAGTCAGTGTCTGCCCCGATGTATCCAACATCTCCAGCACTAGAGGTGTCACCCCCCATCAGGCGAGGGCTGGTCTCCTGGCCAGGTGACTCACTAAAGGAAGTTCTCTGGCATCATGAGTGGTGGCTGGAGAGAGAGTTGAACGGAGAGCTCATGAAGGCTCTCGATAATGAGGCACTACCATGGTGAACACTCTACATCATCTGCACTGGCGACTTCGGCTGGGAGGAGGAAGAAGGAGGCTGGCTAGTGGTGACCGGTGGAGCTACTGATGGCAGCGGAACTGGTGATGGAGGGACTGGAGGTGCATCTAGAGCAACTATGGCTCTAACCCACCTCGATCCTAGGAAAGTAATGGAAAGGTCTACTGTATTCCAGCAGATCTTCTGGATGTACGCCAAGTTGATCATGGGACTTAACGACTTGAAGGTCAAGGTGTCTAAAGTGGCCCCCTGAACATCGCATAGTGTCGTGATCAATGCAGGGAATCCAAGCCAGGAGGTGCTGGACTGGGTGATCTATGTAATTTGTCTTGATATCATGTTGCCCAAGTTCATGTTCATCTGTGACACCAGACCATAGATGAGTCGAGCCTAGTCCATGTTCAGGTTAGAGGTGTAAGAGGTAGGAGCGAGGTTGAAGTAACTCAGGACGCTCCAAGTATGGGCCAGTGTGGTGAGGTCCTTCCCTAGAAGCTTCCATAGGGCCCCATCGACGTTCAAGATGAACTGTATGCTCGGCGTGTAGAGCTTAGCCACGATGGCCTGGTGGTCCGGGTGTGTGCGCAGGTACTAGGAGTAGGTGAGGTACTCCTCCCCCTCTGGAATGATGACAGTGGTCTTCAGAAAGTCATTCAATGTCTCATACCAGAGCGACGTTGATCCTCTTCTCTAGGAGGCGTGTGAGCCAGCAGTGCCATTTTCTACGTTGGAGCTCCCTGTAAAATTCATCGTACATGGTGGGGGAAAGCTCTACGTTCCTCTCTGAAAGGATCTTTCGGAGGTGAATGTTGTTCTGATATCTGTGCCAGGCCATCTTGGATGTGAACCGGGAGGAGTCCCATGCGGGCTCCCCCTCATGAGACTGACTCGAGACTGCTCGTCATTTTCCTAGAAGCCATCTGCAAAATAAAAGATACGGGCCCAAGGATAGTAAAAACAAAACACCAATAAGCAAAGAAAAATAAAAGAAAACAAAGTTTAAATTGGGCGCTAAGCCGCCAGTGGGCGCTTAGCGCCAACGCATGGCCATAGGGCTTAGCGCAGGTGTCTTGCTAAGCCCAGGTGCACATGAGTGGAAGCCTATGCACCAACACCTCAGGGGGTGTTAGGGCTTAGCGCAAAGTGATGCGCTAAGCCCATGGGGCCTTCCTCTCAATGGTTGAACACGCTAAGCGCGGCATGCTAGCTTAGCGCATTCATCAGCTGTAGCCCAAAATCTCAGGAACTTGCTAAGCGCACAATGGTGGCTTAGCGAGTTCATGCCAAAACCTTCCAGAATTCCCCTCTTTACCCAGAAAGAAACTTCCTACTAAGCTAGGTGTACGGGCTTAGTGAGATTGAATCTACAGAAAAAAAAATTACAGTGCATGAGTATGACAAATACAATCTAATACAAGTTCACATACCTAACATGCTTCGTGTGCAGGCATAATGTGAGATTTATGAGTGGAGTGAAGTCTGTGTAGGGTGAGAAGGGGCAGAGGATGTGAGTGGAATGTAATGCATCTTATTAGGGCACTAGGAAGTGGATTTGGTTGAGGTAGGGAGAAAGCTCAAGGGATAGAAATGAAGAGTGGTTTGCGTAAACGGAGTGAATGGAAGGGGAAAGGGTTTTTGGGCAGTTCTCGAACTACCTGCAGTTATGGTCCTCGTGCTTAGCGAGCGTGACTCGCTTAGCGCGCAGCTTGACAATTACTGTGCACGAATGATTGACACGCTTAGCGAATCAGGCCCGCTTAGCACACCAAGGACGATGTCCTTTGGTCTTCCCTCCCAGATTTGAATTTTTACATCGCGCTTAGTGAGAGAGTGTCCGTTGAGGGTGGGTCCCACGGTGAGTGCGCTTAGCGTGTAGATGTGTGCTTAGTGCATGAGTGACATCATCAATCATGTTTTCAATTATTCCTAGATGTCCTCCACCCCTTGGACCATGGCAAGTACTTAACTATATATCCTAAGAATGAAAAACAATAATGCATTTAAAGAAAAGAAAACAAAAGAAGAAGAGAAAAAGTAAGAAATCCAGGATTGCGTCCCAGTAAGCGCTTCTTTAATGTCCCTAGCTTGACGTGAGGCCTCCTTCATAGGTCCTGGAGATGGATGACGGTGTTCAGTCTCTCGATATCACCACCATTATATATCTTCAACCTATGACCATTGACAATCCAAGTCTTCTCAGGATCATATGTGGCTGGATTTATTAGCCCCACTACTCCTGAGGGCTTCACTTGTTTGACCATGAATGGCTCGGACCACTTAGATTTGAGCTTTCCAGGGAAATGCCCCAGTCGTGAATTATATAGTAGCACTTGTTGTCCAGGCTGAAAGGTCTTCTTTAGCAGCTTCTTATCATGATACATCTTCATCTTCTGCGTATAATACCTGGAGGATTTATAGGCATTGAGCCTCATTTCCTCCAGCTCCAGTAGCTGCAATCTTTGCTTCTCCCTAGATAGTAAGCTGTCGAAATTGAGGAATTTGAGGGCCCAGTAGGCCTTATGCTCCAGCTCCACCGGTAAGTGACACGCCTTCCCACAGACCATCTGAAATGGTGAAAAGCCTACGGGAGTCTTGAATGCAGTCCTATAAGCCCATAAAGCATTATCCAACTTTGCTTACCAATCTTTCCTTGAGGATGCAACGATCTTCTCCAGGATTCTCTTCAATTCTCTATTTGACACTTATGCCTGGTCATTGGTCCGGGGATGATAAGGTGAAGCCACCTTATGTCTAACATTATAGTGTCCCAAAACCTTCTGCAATTGTGTATTGCAAAAGTGCATCCCTGCATCACTGATCAACACTCTGGGAACTCCAAAGCGGGAGAAGATATTCCTCTTCAAAAATTTAATCACGATCCCAACATCATTCTTTGGGGTGGCTATGGCATCCACCCATTTGGACACATAATCAAGAGCTACCAGGATGTATACATTCCCATATGAGGATCGTAAAGGGCCCACAAAATCACTTCCCCAACAATCAAGGACCTTTACCTCAATGATGTTTTGCAGTGACATTTTGTTCCTCCTGGAAATTCCCCTCATTCTCTAGCATTGGTCATAGTGAAGTACATGGTCATGTGCATCCTTGAAGATGGAGGGCCAAAAAAATCCATCCTGAAGTATTCTAGCAATTGTCCTATCTCTGTTGTAATGGCCTCCATAAGGTGAGCTGTGACAGTGCCACAATATACTTTGGGCCTTCTTTGCGCTAAGCGAGCACGCACACTGAGCCGATCTTGTGCGCTAAAAAAGTTGTCCAATTCTTCCAACATTTTTTCTAGGTTTTTTCTTCCAGTTTTTGCATCAATTTTCATCTAAAGCACTTGAAATCTTCTTCATTTGACTTTTGCTTATAAAAAATTGCAAAGATATTAATTTCTTCATTATTTCATTAAAAACAACCGTAAAGTGAAGAAATTATAATCATTCTTAACTAAATTTGACTATCAAATTAACTCAAATTTCATAATTATCAAATATGAATTGCGACATTATGAATTTGATGTACAGCAAGATGTCAACTTCCAAAGTTTGTCCATTGCTGGTGAATTATGTAAAAAAATTAGCTGAGATTGGAAAATGATTTTGTTATCCTTTAGTTGATATATATTACTACGACTTGTTTTGACTCTTTTGGTATCAACAGCAACTGCAAAACGTACAATTATTTGGGGGGGGGGGGGGGGGGGAACAAGGTTACACAACATGATGAAAGATGATTTTCTCCCAGATTATATGATTGTTTACATTGAAAAATAGATTGTTGGAAGTTTACCACATATATGATAATTGATTATTTTCATTCTATTAAACAAAGATAGGCACAACTTCAACTTGAAAAGTGAAGGTTCATGTTAAATTTTTGTATATCTTTTATAATATTAACTATAATTATATATTGTATAGACTTTTCTCAAATTCTTTTTATGTTGGCTAAATTTTTATTGACAATATTATGAAAGTTCATATTTTGATGATAAAAAAATAATTGACTTATTATTGGTCTTGTATTTTACAGGTTCCATCTCTTTTTTGAATATATGGGATGCTATTTTTTCGGAAGGATGTTTTTCTATTATTTCTCTACTTTCTTATACTTTTTTGCTATTGGTCATTGGATGTTTGTGTACTGATCATACTTATTGGTTAGTATCTCTCATATTGTACTCAACACAATTATATAATTCTTTTTTTCATAGAAAAATATATTAAATTTGTTACATATGTCAAGCATTTAAAAATTAAATTTGTTTTTTTTCTAAGTCATGATTTTTCAAGTTGGCCCCGTAAAAAATTTCTGGGCCCGCCCATGAGTATAAACAAATATTAATTACTTTCATTCTATTATATATCCTAAAATATTCTTCGCGCACTTAATTGAAATTTTATTTCAATGAATCTTTCATATTTTTTATATCAAGTTACAATGACTGCCACATTAGAAAAATGTTTATTTTTAAAATGTGATTAATAGAAATAAATAATATTAACTCACTTTCGTAATTAATGTAAATATTAGTTAATTTTGCTTATAGTTGAGTTTGAAAAGTGTACCTTCAACGATTAAAATGAAATTCTATTCAAATATAAATATTATCTTCTTCTTATTTATAAGACTCAATTTTTTAAGTTATTTATTTTTTTATATAAGACTCAATTCATATTATCTCATGCATTACTTATTTTTATACTAAAATATCCTTAATTACATGAGAGAAATTATATTGACATGGATTTAAAAGAGAAAGAAGCATTAATGACAATGTTATTTTTGAAAAAATATAAATTTAAGATAAATTTATTATTATCAACTATAAATTATTTTGAAAAATTATTAAATAATTTTTTGTGTTTTTGTATAATAAATATTTTTTGACAAAAATATAATTTTAAATTTTATCATGTGTGGGGCATTTAAGAAAAAAAGAAACTAAAGAATCCCTTTAACATTTCTGTTAACAAATTAAAATTTTCTTATTATAGAAAAATGACGCTAATGTATTTTTGTTATGATTTCCATTAAAATTCAACTATAATTTCTATAGAAACTTTTTATTTATTAATTTCTTAATATATATATAAAGAGAGAGGATGTATATCAAGTGAGAAGAGTGTTTTATTATGAGATGTGAGAGGATTAAATAGTAGTCCTTAAATCAAAATAGAAGGTACAAATTTAATTACTAATATTAAATACACGTGCATTTAATATTGGTTCTCTTACTCACATTTAATATTAGTAATTAAATCTGGACCTTTTAATCCTCTTAAATCTCATAATAAAACACTCTTCTCCTATCACCTATCACCCTGACTGACATGACTCCTGCTCTCCACCCATTATGTGAATAGCTATATCCAACTGCATTACAATAGAGTCAGCAATACTAGAATATAATTAATTAAATATTCATTAATTAAGAAATTATAGACCAAGCTAATATATTTTAACGAGAAATTTTGATATGCATGCTATTTTTCTGTTTTTATTCAGTTTGCCTTGTAAAGAAGTTATGAAAAATAGTCAAAACAAATAATATAAAAAAGCAAAAATAAATATAAATATAAAATATTTTTTTAACTCTGTAAAAATATTAATTAACAAAACATAACAAAAAATCCATCAACATTGTTAAAAGTTAAAAAAAATTACGAAAAATGGAAAAAGATTTTTTTTTCCTATTCTAAGCTTAAAAGAAACATATAGGATATTAACAACAAATTAATTTTTTTTATAAAAAAAAACTACTAGAAAACGAAAAACAATATTTTTAAAATTAAACTTATGTTAAAATGGTGAGATTGCTGGATTATATTTTAAAAAAAATTAGCAATATAAATATTCTTAAAATTGTATCGCTCATATACTGAGTTCATTATAATTAAACTATTAAAAATAAAAATTATTGAAATTTTAAATTGATATAAAACAATTGTATGTGTGGTATATATTTAAGAGGAAGAGCAAAATTAGTAAATAAATAGAGTTTAGTATGGATACCCGTGTAAAACTTTTACACTTTAACTAATTAGAAATTACTTTAGATATATTTTAAAAGTAATTATTACAAAAATTAATACATTTACATGATAAGTCAAGGCTAGATAATTGCATTAAAAATCACATTGTCCGTATTTATAAATTAAATTCATTTAATAAACGATCGATGTGTAAAGTAGTCATAAACGATCGATGTTTAATTTGATTTATATATAATTTATTGTTCAAATTGCTGGTTTTTAAAACTGGGATAAACCAAATTGACCAATAAATCAGTTATCGATTAGGGTTAAGTGTAGATAAACTTTTTTGTATGTATTTATAGAAGAAGAAAATAAGAAGAAAAATTAAAATAAATTTCTTTTATAAACATAGAACTAATTTATGTAAAAGTTACAAAATAGTCTTTGGAGAAGCTCGTATATATAAAAGAGTTTTTACTTATGGATGTATGAACTAATTTTAGTTTATAAGAGAAGATTATTCTTATTTTTTCTTATGATTAACGTACACTAATAAATACTAATTATAAGTTAGTTTATCCAACTATAACCTAAATAATCAAATCGTGTGTTTAAAAACAAAAATGTTCAGATGTAAGCCCGATCACCTTCAAATTATGTCTTTCGTTTTAGATTTTTTTTTTTTTAGGGGGATCTTGGGTTTTAGAGTTTAAACCCCGGCCGTGAGACTTGACATATATTAATAACGAAGTTTTACGTTTATATTACGAAAAAGAATTAATATCAATTTGATACAAATCAATGTTGATATTATTGGCTAAATAATAATTTAAAAAAAAGATATCTAACAGAAATCAACCTCGATAATGCCTAATCTTGACGCTGGTTTGTTGTAGAATTGTTTTACTTCATATTTCCATTTTCAACTTTTTTGAACTTTATAAATTTTTTAGAAACCTAATAATCATTTAACCCGAACCAAGCTAAAAAATATCATACAGGTCAAATCAGTTTGGATTTACCTAAAATAATTGTAAGAGTTGAAAAGTCCTCAAGATCATTAGAATCGCCCATGAAAGAATTAAAGATCCACTGTAAAAAGAATCATATTCTTTCATATTTAGAAAGTAGATCTAGTTCATAGGCTGAATTGGAGGATCCTAAGTGGAAGGTGGTAGTGGTTGAAGCGGAAGATATGACCATGATTTTTTTTGTTTGTTTTAGATTTCAAGTTGTCATGGGAAGAACCAAATTGTGTATTTAAATGGATTCTTAAACTTATATAGGCCAGTGAATTGTACTTATAAGATATAGGAAAATATTTATTAAATATTAGAAATGGACTTATTTTCAGAATTAAACATATAAAAAATTAAGTTTGTAGGTATTTTATACCATAGTAGAATTGAATTAGACTAAACTCACTCTAAAAATTAGATCAGAGAAAGAAAAAAAAAACAGGTCCAAATCTTGTATCGGTTATTTTGTTTATATTATGAGACCATAGCCCTAGGGCAACATACAATTATGATTTTGACATTCATGATTTTGCTATGCATACTCACGACATCTGTCATCCTCGAAATAATGAATTAAAAAATTGCAAAATGAAAAAGAAAAATTACAGTGAAACATTAAATGCGATAATCAATAAATATATGAAACCAAAATGAATTAAACTATATAAACTATAAAGGGTTAAACAATAGATATTTCCAGCAAGTATTATCTCGCAACTGTTTATTTAAGTGAAGCTTCATTTACATTAAGGTTGTTTAAGTTTTGAATTGTTACTTTAATTGCATTTATCCAAGTTAATTATGATTAATTTGGATATGAATCATTTTTAGATATCCGCCTTTGTGTTATAGTTATAAATTATAAATATAATTCTTCATTCATTGATTAAAATATTTATAAGGTCTATTCTCATAATTATTACCAAGTCATTATACGTTTCTTGTATTGAACATTTAACTTTATTTATAATTTTAATTCATTCTAAATACTATTTATTAAATTTAATAATTTAAATTTTGAATATTAATATATCGTAATAAATTGAACAAATATTTTATTATAATAAATAAAGTTATTTTTTTTACAAAAAAATTAAGTTATTTTTTATATTATAATCTTAATTAGCCATACTTTGAATCTCATTTTCAAATTTTAAATTTTGAGACACTATATAAAAAAAAGATAACATGCCTTAGTTTTAATAATTTATTTTCATAATTTCTTCTTTAATTATAAAAGTTATCTCTTTAATTTAATTTTATTCAATATAATCAAATACTCTTGATTAATAATAAAAAATTTTACTATTTTATTTAAATACATATTTATAAATTTAAAAGTACTCGTGCAATATATGAAACATTTTCTAATTAAGAATAACAAAATGATCAAGCTTGCTTTCATTTTTTAGAAGAAGAAAAACTTAGTTATGTTTTTAGTACCTCAAAATAGAAGGTCTATTTTTTTAGTCTCAAATAAAATTTTACATATTTTAGTGTCTCAAATACAAAAAATGCTCTTTTTAGGGACGGATTTAATGTAGCAGCCTGGGTCTAACCCTCCTTCAACACTTTCTTTATATATATATATATAGGGTTTCTCCTAGGGTTAGAGATTTGCTACTCTAGAACATAAAAGTGTATCATGTCGCTACTCATGGGTAGAGGTGTTCATGGGCCAGTTTGGATCAGTTTTGACTAAATTTAGGACTCAATCCAAACAAATTTGATCGGTTCGATTTTTATAATTTTTTTAACTCAACCTATTCATGAACTATTTAGTTTGGTTCGAACCAACGGATTACCTATTTAAATTTGATCATTTTTTTTTCGTAGAACTACTATTTATATCATGATTCTTTCAAATATCCAATACAATTAACACAATATTACCAAATGTCTGAAAATAGTAAAATTAATTCATTTAGCACCATCAACATAATATTCTAAAATAGACTAACATAAATTAAAACAAAATATTCTTCAATGAGATTTACTATAATAGTCTGAAACACAATTATTTCCTATAAACTAATTTCACATTTGTTGGAACTAGATTTGCTGAAAACAAATGAACAAAATATGATCCATTAATATTATAAACATAGTAGAAAAAATAAATATGTAAAAACAGGTGAAACAAATAACATTGTACCTGAAAGTGATACTTTAAAAAGTTTCAATACCAGCAGTTCCAACACTTGGAGTCCCAATACTCACAATATTTAAAGACAAACCAAACAACCATAAAAATTTAAGCACAATCCTGTTAGCGCAAAAATTAATTGATATTTTATATAAATATAAAAAATGAAATAAGAGATTACACACCTAATTCAATCTTTTCTGCTTCATTTATTTCAACTTGCAAGTCACTAACATTTTGCTTAGTAGATTTAGGCTAATTTTGGACACAAATGAGAGCTTCATCAGTAATAGGACTCAAGGAACTACGAAATGAATCTAGAATTCTACACCATGTACTAAATGCAAACTCAAATGATACAATAGATACAGAAATAGCCAATATATTTCAAACCATACAAGAAAGAATCAATATTTGAATGCTTTCAATTTTCACCAATTCAAAATGTCAAACTCAACGTGGTCATCTTCAACATCATCCTTCAAATACCTATCTAACTCATTTTTTTGCACCTCACCCTATTTTTTCTTCATTGTCATTCTAAATTCATCATCCCAATCATCACCCATATCACCTTTGTCATCATTATATTGTGAGGTCTTGTTTGAAGCGAATGTACTAGAATTGGCTAAATTGCTACTAGAATGAGAAATGGCATGCTCTAGTACATATTGTCGAATTAGTTTGTGAATGAGATCTTTCAATTTTTTTCATCATGTCCATACTTTTCTCAACGTCGTACATACAATTAAAACAAAATTGAATGTACTCACATTTCTAATAAGGATCAAGAAAAATAGCAACAAGCAAAAGGTAGTTAATTCCACCACTTCCCCAATATTTGTTAAACTTTAACTGCATATTGTTGTCATCCTTTATATCACTAAGTCATCACTATGTCTCCACATATTTAGTGATTTTTGAATACTAACCAGCTTCTTAAAAAAAGTATTAGTAGTAGCATGCAATGACCAAGAAAAAGAAAGAGTTGCATCATAGAAAGTCTTTAAAAAACTAATAAAAACACGAGCACGTTGCCAATCAATCTCTTAGGTACATTCTTCCCCTTCACTAGATATGAGATTTAACACATATGCAACCTCAACATACTCATAGTGATAAAATGCATGCTCATATTTTTCAGCAACATCTAACATCAAATAAGTAGAATTCCACCTAGTCAGTACATCAAGTATTAATATGGCCTTAGTGGATACACTTAATTACTTCTTCACAAACTTACATGCAGCACTTATTTTTCTAATGGATAGGTCAATTTCTTTCAATCCATCACTAACAATTAAATTCCAAATATGAGCAGAACATTGCATATGCATGAACTCTCCATTCAACAAAGTATGCCCATTCCAAACACTCAACATTTATCACAACGTGTGCTTGGCTTCTTGCGATGAAGAGGTGGATTTATCCCCCAACTTATTAAATTGTTACCACACCTTCCTTGATTGTCAAATTATTTTTTTAATATATATATATATATATATATATAATAAAATTTATATTTTAGTTACGGGTTCACGGGTCAGTTTAATGGGTCAACAAATCTATAAATCTACCCAACCCGTACATGAACGATTTTGATCAGTTCAATTCATTTTTGACTCAAATACATAAATGATTCAACTCAAACTGTTTGGATCGGTTTGAATAAGTATGGGTTCATGGGTGACCCATACCTGTGAACACCCCTACTCATGGGTGAGGTACAAATTATATAAGATTTTCTTATTATGGTAAGATATAATCATATTTTATCTTCATAAATCAAAGAGATAAGATAAAATTTGGGTAAGATATGATCGAATATAATTAAGATATAGTTAGTATATGATAGATATGGCGAGATAGGATATGATCATAGTAGTCGGCCTAAGGCCTAACGGACTAGATGCGGTTGGCCCATTGGACTTGGCCAATGGCTTGATCCATTGAACTCAACCCAATGGAGATGAGAGGGTACACAATCCCCTAGGCTCGAGTATGATAGCACAGAGAGGCTAAACGTATAAAGATCAATAATAGATAGATTATTAGGCTTAAACCAAATATGACCGATAGAGAACTCACATAAGGTGATTGTGGATGTTGGGCTCGATGTAAAAAGCTATGGGATATTACCTTTGTCTCCTTATATTAATAAATTATAAAACTTAATATATAAGCACATCAGAGTTTAACTACGCAAAAACTAAAACTTAAAATATATATTACATGAACAAACTTATACAAAGCTCTTGGTGCTAAAGTGTCTTACAAAATATAAGAAAGATACATTAACATAAACTAAAATCCCATACATTGGGAGGCACAAACTATACTAAACTTCCTCCAAGAAACTCCATGCTCCAAGCTCCTCCTTGAGCACATCCACCTGCTTAATCTGTAAAAGCATAAAACCAAAAGAGATGAGACATAATGTCTCAGTGACTGGTCTAATTAAAGACTCTAGGTCGACCCTCTACTCTAGAGATTATTTTCTTAACTCTCATGGTTTATCTTTTTCTTTTAAACCTCACAACTATTGCCCCATGACATCGACATTCTAGGCTTGTTGGATCATACCTTAATCTTTACTTAGGCCATTGGAATTTACCTCTTATGCCAAATCTAAGACCACTAGTGCAATAATGCACCTAGACATAATTCTTACACTTGACCACTCACTTGGTCTCACTCCACTATAACATTGTATGGGAATGTGCATAACCTTTCCTTTACTCTAACTTGCCTAACTTGGGCTTACTTCACCTCTCTCTGTGAGGGATAACATCTAGCATACCCCTTTGGGTAGCTTACACTAACTTTCAATGGGTGTAATCTCTCTTCTACCTCTAAGGGTAGTTTTCAGCTGCACACATCCTCATCAAATGTATAGATTTACCTTACCTACATCCTCATCTAAAATAGAAAGCAATCATACATCAAACGATCAACATATCCTAGTTTATTTCTACAACTTTCTTGTTTGTATTATCTTTATTATTAGATTTCACTTTCGTCACATATTCTATTACTTGGATATACTCTATCCAACAAAAAGCATCCTTCTTGCTATGACCTTTAATTAAAATCCATCGGTCCAAGTGGGAGGACTCTCAACTCCATCATAAGGAAGAGTCTCATGATTTATTCTTCTTTGAGAAGAACCCCTTCTTCCCTGTGAAAAAGGTTATTCTTCCTCTCACGGCCCTTGACACTCACCTTTAGGAGGACCTCTTAGCTCCTCTTTTAGGATCATAACTCTCCTTCGAAAACTATTTCATAATAACCATTTTATAAGGAATATTTTTCATAATCATTTTCAAAACTTATCACTCCTTGGTGACATAAACGATTCTTAGTCCCTTTGCACACTGTTGCACGTCGAGCATGAGGCTCTCAAACATGACTAGTATTGGGGAAGGCTTGACCTCATGTCACCAAAGGAGTATTCATTTCTAAAAACCTTTCTCGTTGCACGTTGAGCATGAGGCTCTCAAACATGACTAATATTGGGGAAGGCTTGACCTCATGTCACCAAAGGAGTATTCATTTCTAAAAACCTTTCTTGTAGCTAAAACATTTTCTTGAAAACCATGACTGAAACTTAAGAGAAACTCCCCATCTGACTTGCTAAGAGACATGGTATCATCTTAAATGTCTTAAGTATCTTTTATTAAGATGTTTATTGTTACATACAATCCTAAGCATATGCAACAATCATATGAGTAAAACTACATTTGACTACACAATTGCATCCACAATCCATAAACAAGATTCAATAAGGAACTCCAAGCAATAACAATTATGCAAAGAACATACATGGGAGGTAGTGAAATAAACAAGCATAGACTCCACACTAGTCCTCAAACGTAGCTTTAATTCTAATTCTAATAACCTAATGCCAAACCTAAGGTATTTTCTTGCTTAACATAATGTTTAAGAACTCAAACCCCCCATATATGCCTTCCTCACACCAAGCATGAGGAAGCCCATTGATGAGAATCATGAAACTGGCCAAATACAAGCTAAAGGCCCAAGTGGAGAAGGACAAAGCCCCCGAGTGGAGAAGGATGAAGGCCTAGAGGCAGAGACACTATCAAGATTATTAATTATTGCTGAAGGCCCAAACTAATTTGAAGGCCCAAGTTAAATATGTTTTTTAGTTATAATTTTTATTTATTGTAATTTTGGTCCAAACTGTTTAGAAGGCTCATGTCTATTTTTATCTTTTGATCAGATACACTATAAGTATTGGTTTTTGTTTTCAATAAAAAGAAACTTTTGGGCATTTGATAAAATTTGGTGAGAGCTTCTCTCTGGGTTCCTTGTTGAACCAATCTCAGACTTATCAAGGTAATCCTTGTGGCGTCTACCCTGACTTATCTTCCTTCACTGGAAGTGGCGTCATCCAAAAACTCAGTTGTCTGTATCAAACGATCCGCTCCTAATCAGGTTCACATCATCTGGAATCAGAGCTTCGGCTCTTGATACAAGTTTTATCCTATCCAAATTTTTTTCTTTGTATTCTGTCCAGGTTTGTGTTTTTGTCCTTGTTCTATTATTTGCGTTCTTGTTTACATCTTGTTTCGTTCTTGTTTGCGTCTTGTGTTTTGTTATTTACGTTCTTGTTCTTGTTCTTGTCACGTTCTTGTTCTTGTTGTTTGTGTCTTTCACACTTTGTGTCAAAAGAAAAAAAAAGAAAAAAAAAGTTGAAGAAATTTTGAAAAAAAAAGTGGGTGTTTGTTCTTTGAATACGAAATTGAGGCATTTAGAGGTATCTTTTGGAAAGAAAATCGTGGATCAAATCCCCTATTCTAGATTCTCCTATGAATTCTGAGAGTTTTGATATATAGTGGGCCTCAAACGGACAACCGTAGCAAAAGTTATGAGCATTTGAAGTTTACTGGTCATATCTGTTATCTTATTTGTTATCATATATGTTATTCAAATTAAATCTAATTTGTTATCCAAATCCAATCTAATCTGTTATCCAAATCAAATCTAATATATTATCCAAATCAAATCTAATCTTTTATCCAACTCAAATCCAATCTGTTATCCAAATCAAGTCCAAGTTGTTATCCCAAATCAAATCTGTTACTCAGTCTGTGATAATTATATTGTCTTTCCTTTTATTTTATATTACCATGTGTGTCTAATTTGGTCCATCCAGGAACTTAAGAGGGAACACGAGTGGTAAAAGGAAAGAGTGAAAACATCACACAAAAGCCTATATTGAGAGCATCAAACAAGAGTGAACTACCATCAAAGAGAGAAACACGTGAGTAGAGTGTGGTGAGGTCCTGAATCTTTTTTTAAATTACTGCAAAATTCTTTGCTCCTTAATCATGGCAGGAGCGGGTGACAATGGTGGTGTATATCATCAACTGGACGGATCTCAGCGCTTATTACTGGACGCAATGACTACACAAATGCAACGTTTGCTGAACCGTAAAAATGAAGAGCTCTATAGGCGAATAGCCAAATCTTCCTTGTTTATTCTTAAACCTCTATCCCCTAGAGAAGTGTGTGATGACCAAATCAGAATGAGAGAAAAGAGAGAACAAGAGAAAGAAAATAGTGAGGCACCACAGAGGAATAGGAAAAAGAAGAGTGATACAACCGAGGGAAAGAGTGATACACATAAGAGAGAGAGTGATACACATGAGAGAAAATTTAATTATTTTGCAGAGGCGAGTGAAGTGAGGAAAGTGTTACCTGCTCATGAACCACTCTGTCTACAGTATTGCAAAGACAGTAAAATTTCTACTGATAATTCTAATGAGTTTACTATTTCTATTTCTCCTAGTGTTCATCCCTTATTGCAGGAATTTAAAAATGTCTTTCCTAAGGAGATTCCTCATGGACTGACACCTTCAAGAGGCATAGAACATCAAGTTGATCTCCTTCCTGGAGCTTCATTGCCTAACAGGCTAACTTACAACAGCAAGCCCCAAGAGACTCAACATAAGGATGCACAGGCCAAAGTTGAGTATGTGAAAAAATTGTATGACCAAGTGAAGGTGCAAATTGCAAAGAAGAATGAAAGCTATGCCAAGCAAGCCCACAAGAAAAAGAAGGAAGTGGTACTTGAACCCGGTGATGATCCTGGACATTTGAGGACAAATGTTTTCCAAGAAGGAGGGAATGATGAGAATCATGAAACTGGCCAAATACAGGCTAAAGGCCCAAGTGGAGAAGGACGAAGGCCCAAGTGGAGAAGGACAAAGCCCCCGAGTGGAGAAGGATGAAGGCCCAAGTGGAGAAGGATGAAGGCCCAGAGGCAGAGACACTATCAAGACTATTAATTGTTGCTGAAGGTCCAAACTAATTTGAAGGCCCAAGTTAAATATGTTTTTTAGTTGTAATTTTTATTTATTGTAATTTTGGCCCAAACTGTTTAGAAGGTCCATGTCTATTTTTATCTTTTGTTCAGATACACTATAAAGTATTGGTTTTTGTTTTCAATAAAAAGAAACTTTTGGGCATTTGATAAAATTTGGTGAGAGCTTCTCTCTGGATTCCTTGTTGAACCAATCTCAGACTTATCAAGGTAATCCTTGTGGCGTCTACCCTGACTTATCTTCCTTCACTGGAAGTGGCGTCATCCAAAAACTCCATAGCTTGTATCAAACGATCCGCTCCTAGTCAGGTTAACATCACCCATGCTCATCCTAAAGTCTCATGCCCAACCTTAGCCCTTTGAACTAGCATTCTACTCTAGCTGTCTCATGCCAGGCATGAGAAACCTCATGTCAGGCTTGACTTGCAAATCAACCTTTGCGAAAAGCTTGTGAATTTCTTCCTATGGCCATACATGGATTCCTAAATGAAACCCAAGCATATCATTCACTCCTATAACACTTCTATAATAAAATACAACCTTCAAACCACACAAACAACCTCTCAATCAAGCTTAATTATCAAAATCCCCGAATCTCCTAACTTAAGGTTTAAAAGGAGAAGACAACAAATCAAAGGGATATGGTTGGACAAGGGGAAGCACTAACCTCTAAGAACACATGGGGATGAGCTCTAGGCCTTGGGTCTCTAGATTTCGTCTCCTTCTCCTTCTTCATCTTCTCCTACTCTCTTCTTTTTTCTTTTCTTTCTTTCTTTCTTTTTTTTTCTTTTTCTAACTCTCCTTCTTTACTTTATAAAACCATGGGTGTGGGTCTATTGGGCCTTGCCCACCCTAGGCCTTGATTCCTTATCTGGGTCCTATTTTCTTATTTTCACCAATTCTATTATAATGTAACCATTATTAATAATTCCTAAAGGAGTCCTTCAATCTATTTATTATAAAATCTATTCCTTAAAATATATCCTTTTGTTATTATTACTTGTAAAGTCCATAATTTGTGAAACCCCAACACAAAGGAGGTCAGAGGTTGGGTCATGTGCTTGTCATGTGTAAGATCATTCATAGGAACTAATGTAATGTTTTACTTGTTCATCTAATAGTAGATTGTGACAAAATTACTTGATGTATTTCTGAATGATACCCTCGTCCAATTGCATAGCACATATAATTAGAAGTTTCACTCATTCAATAGTAGATCACAATGAATCAACAAAAAGATTGTCCCACTCATCTAATTGCTAATTATGGTGTAAGAGAAATAAGTTTCTATTTTAGTTGCATATGTTCATCCCTTTGTAGATCACTTTGTACTTAGCTCAAATTAAAACTCAAAACATTGCAGATCATGACCAAAAAAAATAGTACTAAGTTAGCATGTCATGTTCATCCAAAAGTAGATAGTAATGTGCTCGTCTAAAAGTAAAGTGTTATAAAACTTGCTTTGTGTAACATGCTCGTCCAAACGTAGAGCATTGTAAAAACTGTATGAATATAATGGTTGTCGATATACAAAGATGTGTAACACACTCATCCAAAAGTAGAGCGTTGTTAGTCGCTTTATACGATTAACTTTTATATAGAAATAATTTTCTAAAGCTTGTATAGTTTCCCAATTCATGGTTATTTTGGAGTAAATTTTGTAAATAAATCTTGTTTTATGGTTAACGCTGTCTCTAGAAGATTTCCATTGGATTTAATGATGAAATCTGTGCATTTTCAAGTGAAAAAAAAGGCTAAGTTTTGAATTGCAAAAAGTAGCAGTTGGGCTAAGCTCAGCAGTTGGGCTAAGCGCAACTTCAGCGCGCTTAGCGCAAAGGAGAATTTGGTAGAGCATCAGCATCAAAGTTGCGCGCTAAGCGCGAGATTAGTGCGCTAAGCGTAGTAGGTGCCTTCAGCCAGGCTAAGCGCGAAACTGGTGCTAAGCTCAATTCCACTTACCCGCGCTAAGCGCGAAGGTGGCGCTAAGCGCAGCGTCGCAATTTCAGAGCCTATTTAAAGCCTGTCTTGTGCAGAATTAGGGTACAACTTTTACAACATTTTTACAGACTAGAAGTTGACGATTGGCACAAATTGGCACAGCAGCCATAGTGCCTATTTAGGGAAAAGAGCCCTAGAAGCAGCAAAGAGGAGCAGCTTGTGCATTGAAGCCTAGGTTTTGTCATTTGAGAGAGATTATTGAGTAGAGAGTGAGTGTGAGATGCTGAGAAGAGGAGGAGGAATCGCCCTTCTTGTGTAAGAAACTATCATTCTCTGCTTTTAATCTCATTTATTGTTAGGGTTTCTTCGTAATGGCTGGCTAAACACCCTAGTTGGGGATTTCTAATGAAAAGATTATGTAAATACCTGATATCTAATTGATTGTGTTTTCTGTGTTCAATGCTTGATGTTTGCATGCTTTTGGTTTGATCACCCACTTGTGTGCACAGTTAGGTGACTTTAGCATTGGGAAATGTATTGTTGCCTTAGAACTTGATTGAAGTAGGATCAAAACTTAATCTTACATGAGGGATCTGCAGGTTAAGTTTTGGTTTTAATTATGTTGTTACAATAATGTTGTTTAGTTTAGGCCTAGTCTTACATGAGGGATCTGCAGATGAAGCTTAGGCTAAATTAGGCTAAACTCTTGTAAGCTACTTGAGCTGAGTCTAGTCTTACATTAGGGATCTGCGGACGAAACTCAATTTAAGTTAGTCTAAACCTAAGAGGGCTGTCTAAATCGGGCCTAGTCTTACATGAGGGATCTGCGGATGAAGCTTAGATATTCGGCTTGATGAGGGATCGAAGGTTTAGTAATTTAGGCTACAACATAGAACACAAGAGCACGATTGATTAGAGAAATATATTTCTATGCATCAGCTTGTTTATTAGAAAGACCCAACATATCTACCTACTGTTGTCATTTTATTTACCTTGCATTTTATAGTTTTAGCATAAAAGTTTAGTTTAAATTATGTCTGAAATTGTCACTTATACATGTTATCTCAACAATGCTTCAATTTTGAACTTAATTAAGGCTAACATTAGTTCCCTGTGTTCGATACTCAGATTCATCCGTTTTAATTTTAAATACTTGACGATCTTGTGCGCTTTCCGATAAACCCCTATTGAAATTTCCTTGAGACATAAATGCATAAAAAGTACCTGCAATGGGGAGTGAGCAAGCGTTATAAAACTTGCATGTGTAGCAATCTCATCCAAATGTAGACAGTAATGTGCCAGTCAGAATAGAGCATTATAAAACTTGCTTTGTGTAACATGCTCATTCAAAAGTAGAGCGTTGTTAAAACTTGTATGAAGATACTGGTCATCCATTTGTATATCATAAGGACATGTAAAGATGTGTAACATGCTCGAATTTTGACCAGCAAGTAGCCTGTATCAAAATCTTACCATGAATCTAGGTCTCAATTGGTCAACCTCTCCATTCATTTTCTTGAGTAACTCCAAGGGATCTAATGGTTGAGATTAGTAACTCATTACAAACCAATAAATTTCAATAAAATGAATGATGAGATGGAGAGTAACTCTTTTACAATTACTCTCAGAATATATATATATATATATATATGTCTGGGTCGAGTAGGTAACAGGTTCAAAAGACACAACGTATTATTATCCAACTCGTACACTAACAATTTGGTCCAAATTCAAAAAAGTAGGTACTAAATTAATTGAGTTGGTTTAAATCAATTCAGGTTTACGGATTGTGTTGGTTTAATAAGTTGATTTAAGGTTTAAATATATTTTTAGTCTTTGCAATTTAACATTTTTTATTTCTATTTTTGTCCTTGCAAAATTATTTTCTTGTTTTTAATCATTGCAAATTATTTTTTTATTTTTAATTCTTAAGACACTTAAAATAACACTTTAAACAATGAAAAAAATATTATCTAAAGTATTTTAAGGACTAAAAAGAAAAAAATATAATTTACAAGAACTAAAAATAAAAAATAATTCTACAAGAATGAAAAGCAAAAAAAATATTAAATTATTAAATTAGAAGAACTAAAAATATATTTAACCATGAATTTAATTAATAAAATCAAGCGCTTAACCGAATGCTTGTGTGTGTATGAAGCTTAGAAGCTGTAAGTGTTCAGTAGTTTGTTTCTTCTTCAAAATATTAAAAAAAAAAAGAGTAAAAAATAAAGCGCACATGATTAATGTGGATTCAATGCGAGACGACTAAAGATTCACTTCTTGTATGAATAGAAAACGATAGACCGAAAATTAGAGTGGCCGACTTATTATTATTTTTATTTGAAAACCGGCACAATGTATCTCAATTATCATTTTTTAAAATTTTAGTTTTAAATTAAAAAATAAAATTAAAATATGTAAATAATTATCGTCACATTTGAGAAGTTATTTTTTCTAGTAACTGTTTAATTCAAAAATGTTTTTAGAATTAATTAAGGATAATCTAAAGAAATAAGAAATATGTATACCGAAATAAGAATAATTATCTTTATTAATCCTTATAGATTATTATTATTATTATTATTATTATTATTATTATTATTATTATTATTATTATTATTATTATTATTATTAAATATTGGCAACATTAAGGATTTGATCCAGACGTACGTATTCTCGTAAAAGCTGTAGCTTTACACTATTTGGAAATACTTTCCTACAACTTTTTAGGGTTCCCATAATTTTTAATTTTTTATTTAAAGGATTTCTATAATTCTAATATATTATTAGTTTGAATTAATTTGCAAACCTATATTTGAAGTCGGGTCGACAAAACCTCGAGATGTTTACATACTAATTTTTTTCCTTCACCAGTTGTCGATCTCTGACACGTAAATCTTGTGCCCAATATGAACAATGCTGTGGTCCCATGGAGGAATATGGGCCGAATGCTATTTCATTACAACAATGACGTTTCCCAAGTGACAAGTTAAGAGCATTTTTATGAGTACGATTCCAAGCCCTTCATGTCTTTCCCAATCTAACAGAGCATTTCACTATTAAAAAGTTAATAAGCATCAAAGCTTCTCTCTGAAAATTGAAGACTAGAAATAAGGCTTAATTATGCATTTACGTATTTTTAAGCAATTGGAGCACGGTAATGTGAGTGACCCAACAATGAATTTATGAGATTGTGATACTATTTGATTTCATCTTAAACTCGGGCCAAATTAGTTTTATGGAATTAAATTAAGCCTTAATCCAAATTCCTTTTCCTACTCAATTAAGATGATGTTTTCATATCTTTAATTTAAATATGTATTTTATTTCCTAAAAATATGCAAATACATAGTTACATAATATTAAAATATGATTTTAGTTCTTATAATATACTAATGTATTGTTGATTATAACTTTTTCTTTAAACTCAAAGGATTGATGTAAAAGATTAAAATCTTGTTGTGGTTATGTCAGTGAGAACAAACTATTTAGAATGAGAACCTACGTTTGATTCTTATTTCTATTATATACAAAATTATGTTGGATTAATTATACGAGCGAGATTAATCTCTTACTCAGTGAGTAGGAAAAAACTCATAATGTTTGACCCAAGATCAACAAGAAAAAATGATTAACAATTATTTATAATAATTATACATGTATTATAATTTTTTACTGCATAAATATTATACTTATTATTAATATTAATATTATGAATAAAAACTAATTATTCATTAACACATGTAAGTAATAAAAAAATTTAATTTCACAAATAATAATTTATCCCATCATTATTTGCATATAAATAATTTTAAGACAATTATAACATTCAAAAATAAAAACAAAAACTAATCTTTATAGTATTTTCTGGTAAACACTTTACAATCACTCTTATAATTAATCATGAAAATTATTGTATCTATTTTTATTTCAAACAAAGTTTGAAATTCAAACAAAGTTTGAAAATAATGTTGATTTGATTGATTTATATGTTAAAATACATAAGTCTATGTTTTCTTGAAGAATACATAATTATGTGATAAATTTTGCTATTATAAATTGTCATATGAATTGAAGGTAGTTATGATAAATATATATTTATTTTTTCATGGGTCAAAGGTCCCAAATATTTCTCAACTCATTGTAATTTAGTAAGTAAAAAATATTTTAAATATTCAACATCAAATACTCAATCATTCCTTTTTAAAATATTTAGTTTAAATTAATTAGGAGTAATATATTTTAAATAGAATTAATTAATCACATTAATATATTTTGATTCAAAATTACAATGTAATGTATTTAAATTAAGATGAAATATAAATAATTTATCGACAAAACATAAATTTAATCATTCAAAAATAAATTTGATTCTTATTTTTATTATTTACATATCTTTTAAGATATAATAATTAATTGAATCTTCAACCAACTATTTATATTATACAATAATAATTATATGTAATAAAATGTTATATGACAAATATATTCTAAGTTGGAAACAATAAAGACTAAGATATAGAAATTTTCAGGAAGGAATTAAAAAAGATTATTTTATTAATATTTTTAGAACATTTTTATTTTGACGCAAAGAAGAAAGAAAAGGAATTGGACTCTAGGAAAAGACAAAAAATCCCCCTAGAATACCTTATTTCATATTTAAATTAATTTTGTTTCAAATTATCTATCTTAATTGAATGTTCAATCAACTATTTATATTATACAATAATAATTAATAACTTAAAAATTATTATATTTATGATACATGATTGATATTTCACACAAAAATATTAGTTTTAGTTTATAATTCCTTATTCACTTTTTTAAAATTATATGTCAAAATCATAAAATATTTTATATTATTATTCAGTAACTAACATTTATATTGTGAATGACACGTTTGAATTAAAGTTTTAATTTAAAAATATAATTAAAAATATCATTTCATAAATGTTTTTATTTTTATTTTTTTGTTATAGCTAGCAACTCTCGGTGTAGATTGTTAGCAATATTGATTTTCAATAATTATTTAAATTGTCAACCCACTTAACATATAATTAATTATTATTTCAATTATTTTATTTTTTTAAAAAGTCTATTAGATATATAATCAACTATTAATAATAAACAATAATAAGTAATATCTAAATAATTAAAATGGATAAATAAAAATTACAAATAATTTTTAATAGAAAATTTTGAAAAATATGTTATAAAGTATTTAAAAATAACCTTTACCCTTGTGTGACACGTGTCACCACATTCTAGTATGTATATTATAAAAAATAAAAATGTATTTATTAAGAAATTAATAATTACGTATAATTCTCCCAATATTCTCTCAATACTTTATTTTAAAAAAATATTAAAATGTCTTTGTCCCAAATCGCAATCATTGCATATATTTGAGAGAGGTTTCATTTTTTTAAAACCCCTGTTCAGCTAATGGTGAGTCAAAAAGGCAATTATCATCATCCTCTATATAAAGGGGGGTCTATGGTGAAGGTTGTCAATGCAATAGCCACAAAATCCAATATTCACCATATTCTTGAACCAAATTAACAAGCAAGGCTAGTGTACTCTACTTGCAGCCTGAAGCTACTAGCAAGCATCGTATAGGAAGATGGAGAAGAACAAAGTTGATGAAAATCCTGAAGAATTTAACTATGAGATGAAATGGGTTCGTGATTCTTCATTGGATCACAAAGGAAGAGTTCCTCTCCGAGCTTCAACTGGTTCTTGGAAAGCTTCTCTCTTCATCATTGGTAAGGAATACCTCCATCTTCCTCTTACCTAATTAATTAATTTTAACCATCATATTTTTTTTGATAAATTATTATTGATGTAAAATATCTATCAGTTTCACAAATGATTAATTTTGGCCAAAAATTTAATTGATTACTTTTTAATGTAATTTTTTTTCTTAATCATATTTTTTACTCACAAAATTTAAAATCTTGTATAAATAGACCGGACCCAATTTCAGTGGAACTAACGTGCTGATTTTTAATGCATAGTATATAATATAACAACCAATATCTTAATTGAAATTAAGAGTTTAATAATTTTAATGAAGACTCAGTTAAAAAAATTAAATTAATTAATTAAAATGCATTAACTAATAGTATTAAAAAAAATTTTATAGGCAAAACAATACATTAAATTTAAAAATTTTAAATTTAATCAAAATGCATTAATTAATTAATATTATCACCTCTAGTCTGATTTTATTTTTAGAAGACCTCTAGTCTGATCTTTTCTTGGTTTTAACGTATCTAGTGTAATTTTAATGTATTATATTTTTTTCGTTAATCATGCCCTTTTTATTCACAAGATTTAAAACATTATTTAACCAGAGAGTTAAATTTCACTAGAACTAATATTTTCTTGGTTGACAAATAATATAATAGCCAATATTTTGATTGAAATTAAGAGTTTATTAATTTTAATGAAGAATCAGTCAAAAAAATTAAATTAATTAATTAAAATGCATTAATGAATTAGGGTAAAATCATGAGTTTCCTAAAAGTTACTTATAAATCATATTTAGGGTAAGTTTTTTTAATTAGTAGATAGTAAAAAATATTTAAAAAATAATAATTTACTCTTCATACACTGAATATAAAGATTTTTCACTAACAAGTAATTAAAAATCAATAATTATAAATTTTTTAAAGTAATTATACAAAAATTAACAAAAATAATTGGATGACAATATAATATACAAGTTTTTTAATACTAGCAATCTGGCACAACTTGTGCTTGGATTGATATTCAATGAATTTGTTTTGTCTCTAAAAAAAAGCTTTTAATAATATTAATTAATGCATTTTAATTAAATTTAAAATGTTTAATTTTAATGTATTTGTTTTGCCTATAAAATGTGTGTGTGGGAAATGTTAATCCACTCATACCATTTTTTTATTATTACTAGTATACTTTTTTTAGTATGAGTATATTACCGTCCAATACTATAATTTTTGGACAAAAACCAATGAGTCCTTTTGTTTTAATAATTTTAACATAAGAATATTATAGTAAAAACACTTCTCGCTCCTCTCTCATTCTAAATCAGCATTAAATTTTTAAATATTATTTTCTCTCTTATCTTTCATCAGCATTAAATTTTAAATTTGTAATCTCACTCCTCAGTCATTTCACTATATTATAATTTTTTATATTATGAAAATGAATGTATATTTCAATTTATTTTTTAGTTAATATATGTATATTCCAATTTATTTTTTAGTTAATATATGTATATTCACTATATATATATATATATATATATATATATTAATTTCAGGTATATATTAAAGGAAAATAAATCAAATTAATATGGAAATATTTTTTAAGAATTTTTTTCTCAATTTTTTTAAAAACAATCAGAAAATTTGTTTGAATTTTTTATTGTTAAATTATATGATTGATAGAGTTTAATAATAATAATAATTTACTTTGATATAGGTAATTTGGGCTCACGTAATTTATTAACTAGAGCTCCCGCTAATATATATATATATATATATATATATATATATATATATATATATATATATATATATGACAACATCAAAGGAATCAATACTCTTCTTTATAATAAATCTTACAACTTTTATTAAAACTATTTTGGGTCGATTGTGATCAAATTCAAGATCTAACCCAATCAAATTTGATTGGGTTAGTTTGGTTCAATTTTCACAATTTTTTTAAACTCAACCAATTCATGAACACTTTGGTTCGATTTGGATAAATGAGTTATCTATTTAAATTTGATTTTTTTCCATCTTAGAATTATTATTTTATATCATAATTCATTCAAATATCCAATAAAATTAATAAAATATTATCAAATATTTGAAAGTAATGAAATTGATTTATTTAATATCATCAATATAATATTTTAAAATAGATTAATACTAATTAAAACAAAATATTCTTCAAACAATATTTATTATAATAATCTGAATCATAATTATTTCTTACAAACTAATTTTTTTTTTCTTTTTTTTTTTCTAATGAGCTTTGTGCAACCAGATTTACTACAACTAGATTTGTTGTAACCAGGTTTGCTCCAAACGAATGAACAGATCCATTAATATTATAAACATAATAGAAAAAATAAATATGAATAAAAGTAAAACAAATAACAATATATAGCTTGAAAGTAATACTTTAAGAAATTTCAATATTAGTCCCAACACTTGCATTTCTAATACTTGAAGTCTCAATATTTATAATATTTAACGTCAAATCAAACAACTCTAAAAATTTTGATCGGTTTGATTCGGTCTTGATCGGATCTATAAATCTAAATTCGTACATGAACAATTTTGATCGATTCGGTTTGGTTTTGATCGAAATACATAAATGATCCAACCCAAATTATTAGATCAGTTTGGGTCAATTCAAACTCCTGGATGACCTGAACACCCCTAATTTTTATGTAACATTTAGTTTTTTTTATTAGTTTTCCTTGTTAAATATTTTAAGTATTTATATTTTTTATTAATAATTATGCATTTTTAGACTTTAATATTTTTAATCACTAATAACTAGTTGACGATTATTAATGAGGATTAACATTAATAAAAAAATTTAAAAATCAATAACAATAACTCTTTTTATTGGTATGTGATTAAATACAAACTGCCTAATACTTCAAAATCAATAAAATCAATCACAAGGATCACAGAGAGTATATTACTGCACATTCTAATTTCATTCCAAAAATAAATTCTTTTAGTTTCCAGTATTTTATATATCATATAATAAATAACAAATTATTTTATAATGCAAATTAAGGAATGCATAAAATTAAATATTCATAAATGACACCATTAAAACTTATTATCATTTTTCCTAATAGTTTTTCTTTCCGAGTTTTTCTTTACGTTACTAATCATGTTAATAGTTTTTCTTTCCGAGTATTTACACCCCTTGAGTGTTCACTTTTTTTTTTCTAATAACAATTTAATTTTTAAACATATATAGATAGAAATAATGCAAACATATGATTCTTTATTTCTTTCTACTAATAACGACAACTACTTGTTAGTGCTTATGATCAAGCTGTGTAGACCTTTATGCCCTTCCTATCCTTGAATTTGCGGCAATATATATCCAATACATACATATATTCAGCCGTAAATGGAGTAATTATTGCTTTAATTTATTATTAAAGTAATTATTACTTTATTAGCAATATCAATACAAATACAGATTATTTTGCTAATTGGAATAGTACCTATGGTCAGATTCTCATGCACTAAAATGGGCAAGGGCAGCATGGCATAAAAGGCGGTGGGTTCCACTACCTACAACTAGATATATTTTAATTAGCATTAGTAGAGATCATGAATATGAGCCACACATAATATGCATTATACATTCACTATTTTACTAGTGAGAAAGATGCTCCACTTCCTTCTGTTAAACAAGTGTGAATTAGATAATGAGTGTTATTTTTTAGAGGACCAGTACCGTAGGCTGTATTTAAATTCGAGGTTAAAATATGGAAAAGTATCTTGTTAGCAAAAGTTAATCTTGTAAATGAATCTCGCTATCTTAAGTGAATAATTCTTAATTTTTGGTCTACAAATATCTAAGTTCACTAAAAAATATTTAGTAGAGTATACATATAATTTATAAAAAAAAAACATTTTTTTAATATAACTTTGGATATATTAATTTAAAAAAATTTAAAACCACATGTTTTGTTTAGATTATATGGGAAAAAAAATACTTTTACATAGAAGATTCTAAAACAATGACAATATTTTTTTTTAAAAAAAAAACTTTGATTCATTTATCGATTGTTTATGTAATTATAATTATTAAATTTTGTGTTCGCGGGTCGATTTTGGTCAAATTCAGGGCTAACAAATTTGATCGATTTGGTTCGATTCAATTTTCATAAATTTTTATTTGAAATCCAACCCAACCTAACTCATTCATGAACAATTTGGTTTGGTTCGTGTCAATGAGTTACCCATTTAAATTTGATCTTTTTTCTTAGCACTACTATTTTATATCATAATTCATTCAAATGTCCAATACAATTAACACAATATTATCAAATGTTTGATACTAGTAAAATTGATTCATTTAATATCATCAACATAATATTGTAAAATAAATTAATACAAATTAAAATAAAATATATATTCTTCAACGAAATTTATTATAATGATTTGAATCACAATTATTTCCTATAAACTAATTTCTTACAATAAGCTTTGCTGCAACCATAATTGTTGCAATCAGATTTACTAAAACAATGAATAAAATATGATCAATTAATATTATAAACATGACAAAAAAATAAATATATATAAAAATAACAATATACCTAAAAGTAATATTTGAGAAGTTCTAACACTAGTAGTCTGAATACTTTTCAACACTTAACAATATTTAAAGTCAAATCAAACAACTCTAAAAAATTTGATTGGTTTGGTTTAATTTTGATTGGATCTATAAATCAAAATCAGTGACCTAAATCATACATGAACGACTTTGATCGATTTAGTTTTTTTTTTTTATTCAAATACATAAATGATCAAACCCAAATTATTAAGATCGATTTAGGTTAATTCAGGTCTACGAATGATCTATACTTGTAAACACCCCTAATTAATAATATAAAAAATTTAGACTAAAAGTATATTAAAATTCAACTCTTATGAAAGAGTTCTTTCATATATAGCACATAGGCTGCAAATACGGTTGGGCCGCTACATATAGCTTTTGTATAAAACAACTATACAGTTATGTTAAATTTGATATCAATGTTTTATTATATTTTCACTATTTATTATCTCTTAAACTTTTACTTTTTAGTTTTAACGTACTCAACCTTTTAGAATAAAAAGTTTATTATTCCTACTTTACCCCATATTGTGTGTGCCAAAATCAGTTAACAAATACCGTACCTGCTTGTTTCTTGGTCAATTAAGAAGCTATTCGATGTATATATTAGGGGATTAATGGTTCGGGATGCTTGTTCCCTTTCTTAATTTTTATCTTAGTGATCCTCCTAGTCATATCTTTCATACACAAAAAGCAAAGCAAAAATTGGAACCACTTAAATTTCTACATTAAAACGATTCCATCTACTTGAATTTAATATCGTTAACAATTACTCGCTTAGCTGGTCCACAACTAGCAATGCATATATTCATAAACTTTGTTGTCATTCTTTCGGATAACAATAATAATTTGTTGAGAAAAAGCTTTTACATTGTAAAATAATTACATTATCATTTAATAAAAAATCATTATTTATGATAAATTTATTAATTTTTATAAAATTATCTTAAAAGTTATATCAAAATGATTTGTGATTGAATGTGTTTTACAGAATAAATAAGTGTATCACTATTAAATTCTAATTTATTTACATTAATTATGTGTTTTTTTTGTCCTCTTTTTTTTCAGCAATTGAGTTTAGTGAGAGATTGAGCTACTTTGGAATAGCTACTAGCTTGGTCATTTACCTTACGAAAGTTCTTCATCAAGACCTTAAGACAGCAGTTAAAAATGTGAACTATTGGTCTGGTGTCACCACCTTGATACCATTGTTAGGAGGATTCCTAGCTGATGCTTACTTAGGCCGTTACACCGCTGTGATAGCATCATGCATTGTTTATCTCATGGTAATCAACCTCAAATCTCAATCACCATTCAACTAAGTAATTTATAAAATGAAAAAAAAAGTTATGCAACGGGTAGTGTAAAAAAAAATTATACCGTCATTCAATTATAAATTATCATATATAATAAATTTATTATTTTTTATACTAATTTTATAATTTAATAATAATGTAAAACTATTATACTATCAGTATATAATTATTAAATTTTTGTATTGATATTGTCATGGAATCTATGATAAATTTATTCACTTTTTACAGTAACTTTCTTAAAAGTCATGCTAATTATAATTTGTGATTAGATAAAAAAAATTGTGTTTGTTTAGTCATTAAACTCTTGTAACATTGTTATTATTAATTTATCATGTATTTATTAACTATTAAAAACTTGTTTTTGTGTGGAAAAAAAAGCAGGGTTTGGTTCTGCTTTCTTTGTCATGGTTCTTACCAGGTTTCAAACCTTGTGATCATCCCAGTACATGCACCGAACCTAGGAGGATTCATGAGGTGGTTTTCTTCCTAGGCATCTATTTAATATCCGTAGGAACTGGGGGCCATAAACCTTCCTTGGAGAGCTTTGGCGCCGATCAATTTGATGATAATAATGCCAAAGAAAGAAGTCAGAAAATGTCCTTTTTCAACTGGTGGAACAGTGGTTTGTGTAGTGGAATCATTCTAGGAGTGACTGTGATTGTGTATGTTCAAGACCATGTCAATTGGGGGGTTGCTGATATCGTCCTCACAGGGGTCATGGCTGTCTCATTGCTCATATTCTTGATTGGAAGGTCTTCTTATCGTTACAGGACACCAATTGGGAGCCCCTTGACTCCTATGTTGCAAGTTATTGTTGCTGCTATTTCCAAAAGAAAGCTTCCATATCCTTCCAATCCAACTCAATTGTATGAAGTTTCCAAGTCTGAGGGCAACAGTGAAAGATTTCTGGCTCACACCAAGAAACTCAAGTAAGTAGTAAAACAAAACCATTACATTGAGAAAGAAAGGCCAATTTAGAAGTGTATATGCTAATATATGACACATGTTAAGGAGGTAAAACAAATTATCCATATAGAAAGTTATTTTTTTAATAAAAAATACGAAAGTCATTTAATAGTTATCTTTTCAAGTAACTAATTAAAAGTATTCAATATGATATTTTGAATACTCCTCATGAATCATGACGTGCACATGTTGACAAATTGGAAAAGATTATAAATTGAGTTTAATGGTGATAATAATTTTACATTATCATTTATTCGTATGATAAGATAATTTTTTTATAAAATCTAACAAACGTATGATAAGATAATTTTATAAAATCTAACGAACGTATGATAAGATAATTTTTTTATTGAATGATAATATAAAATTATTTTATATTATGAGTACATAGTCCTTTTTTCTCATATAAAATAAGTATTTTGTTAACTAGTTTCTTAATGATACTAGTTAAAAAGTATTAAATATATCATACTAAATACTTGAGTTATTTAAAAAAAAAACTTTTGAATGATTTTTCTGTTTTGTTATAGTATATATTTTTTGGACAAAACCTTCCTAATTTTAGTATTTTCTAACTAATGTTCTCATTATAATGGTAGCAATACTTACCGTATGTTAATTATAAATTAACTCATGGTATGATTTGTTTGATCAGATTTCTTGACAAGGCAGCAATCCTTGAAAATGAAGGGAACATAGCAGAGAAACAGAGTCCATGGAGACTTGCAACAGTAACCAAGGTTGAAGAACTGAAGCTTATCATCAACATGATCCCCATTTGGGTGTTCACATTACCATTTGGAATCTGTGCTTCCCAAACCTCCACTTTCTTCATCAAACAAGGTGCCATCATGAACAGAAATATAGGCAATAATGGATTTGTGGTTCCCCCAGCTTCAATTTTCACTCTTGCAGCCGTTGGGATGATACTTTCAGTGACCATCTATGACAAGCTCCTTGTGCCAGTGCTAAGAAAACTAACAGGAAATGACAGAGGAATCAGCATCCTCCAAAGGATTGGTATTGGAATGGTCTTCTCAGTCATCACAATGATAGTGGCAGCTTTGGTGGAAAAAAAGAGGCTTGAGGCAGTTGAAATGAATGGCCCATTAAAGGGTTCTTTGTCCATGAGTGCCCTTTGGTTGGCCCCACAATTTATGATCATTGGATTTGGTGATGGGTTTGCTCTTGTGGGCTTGCAAGAGTATTTCTATGACCAAGTGCCTGACTCAATGAGAAGCCTTGGAATAGCACTTTACCTTAGTGTCATTGGGGCTGCAAGTTTTCTTAGTAGTTTATTAATAACAATTGTGGATCATGTCACTGGTAAGATTGGGAAGAGTTGGATTGGTAAGGATTTGAATAGTAGCCGCTTGGACAAATTTTACTGGCTTCTTGCAGCCATCACCACATTGAACTTGTTCATGTTTGTGATCTTTGCTCGCAAGTATAACTACAAGAATGTGCAAAAGGTGGCAGCGGCTGATTGCTACGAAGGCAAAAGTGAGGATGATGGATCAGAGACTTGGGTTTGAGTTGGTGGAATTCAGTTCTATGCAGCTTAATTGGCAAAAGGTTTCATCTTCTGATTATCAAAATATATATATATTTTTCTACTATTAGAATCCTTAAGTTTTATCCTTAGCAAAGCGTTGATAACTTGTGCTCCTAACCAAGAGTTTTTGTTTGGTTTAGTTGTTTATGGTGTCCATGTAATATGACAATAAAATTATGTATGCGATTGTCATTTCAAAAGGAGTCATTCATGTTTTCATCTTATTATCTCGTGTTTTGGGAAGGTCTTGCCTTTTTTTTTTTTAAGCTACCTTAACTTCACCATCTTGCACTCTGCAAAGTCTGAAATGACATATAAATCATATATTTGCCTCTCTTCGGTACACTAACTTTTCCAATCAAATATTATAATAATAAATAAAACACTATAAGTTGGTTAATTTTTAAATTCATAAATTGATGGCAGGAAGGGGCAAAAAAAAAAAAATCATCTTCCACCTGGTATTAAAATGAAATCACCTAGAGAATAAATATATACCATAAAAAATAGCATGTTTAGATTTTACAAACTAAGGTTTCATCAATGGTTATAATTAATAATCTTCTACTTTTTTTTATTAGTCAGAAAGAAATACGACGAGCTTGGACGGGTAAAGAATAGAGAAAATCCGAGCCCTGTTGTTAAATTTCAGGCACCTTGGTGATTATTAGCCAAGAATACTTATAATTACACTTTCAACAATGAGTGATAATATTTGAGATGGGGACAAAAATAATGATTCTAAAAGTTATAATATTTCATCCCATTATTTTCGATTCTATTTATAATATAATATTTTAAGGAATTATACGATTGTCATTGAATAACTATTTCAAGTGCCAAATCAACATAATCTTTACATAATTATAACAGGTCTGAGATTGATTTGTTTAAGTCTATGGCGCGTGTGTGCTTCAACTGCATAGCCTCAATCTAAGCAGTGAACATTAATTAGCAACTTAATGGAGAGAAGGCAAAGTCTAAGACCAAAACTCCAGCCATCAGCATTACCCAACGCCTAAGCTTAAAGAACGAGCAAGGTTTTAAAAATAGTCAGCAACCGTGATTCGGATCACAATATCAAAATTTTTTAATTGTATGTGACCATGATATGAATATAATTGGGATCATATCAACCGCATTTGTTCGTGATTTGTCGCTATATTAACAAACACGAAAGTTTAAAACTTTGACAGTGGATTTACTAAGCTATTCCTTTGCCATAGAAACTATCTTAACTGTGGATCACAATAATTAGTTGGACTCCTTTTTCCTCCAAGTAACTTGCTAACACTTTTTTTTCTTTGGTTTTCATCACATCATATAACTCATTACACATATTTTTTCCCTCTTTTCTCTCTTTTTCTCACTAGGTATCAAATAATTTCTTGGTATCTACTAATAATTTTTGTAACTATAGTAATTAGAAATTGGTAATTGCAACACTAATTGACAAATATAAAAATAAAATGAATTTTTCATCAAGATATTTTAAATATTTTTTAAAGAAAATCAAATTAAAAACATTTGAATTTGGAGTTGATTAAAATGTTAAGAAAATATATTTTAGTTTTTATATTTTCGGTCAAACATAGTCAAAGTTTCTATACTCGCTATTAAAAAAAACTTCTTCTACGTCGGTTATTAAACACATTCGACATCAGTTATTAACCGTCATTGTAGAAAGTGAACTTTCTTCGACGGTTCGAACCAGGTTTAGAAAATCGTTTTAGAAAAATGCTAAAAACCGTCTTAAAAAAACACCTTTTTAAAACAATTTTTAAATAATCGTCTTTGAATATTTTATTTTTAAAAAAAATAAATAATTCTAATAAAATAATAAAAAAAGGAAAATTCTATTAGAATAGTAGATAAGGTTAGTAACAAAATAAATTGCGGATTAAGAAAATAAAAATAAATTGAAGACCGATTAAATATAACATTAACTCTATATATTTATGTTTATGCAAAATCTAACACAGTCATGGTTAAGCATAAAAAATCTGCTAATGCAAAAAATTAAAATAATTGAAAAATAAGAACATATTACTATATAAAAACATATTACTAAATTTCTTCTCATTTTTTCTTCTACATATTTACAAGCTTCTCGCATAGCAAGCTAGACAGAATAATCAACAAAAAGAGAAGTTAGTTAAACCATGCAAATTCACAATTCAAATAGCAGAACACCAAAACTTCATAATGGTAGTTACAAAGTATAAATGCTATTAATTACTATGTTCATAATTCATACATACCTGTCAGAGAACATCAATAGTGATCTGACCACCACTTTCTGCCAATAGCTTCACCCGAAACTTCTGCACTCCGCTCTTCGTGTCTCCCTCGGCGTCCACCTTCGGCATCGCTTTAACAACCTTGCTCGTCGCCGTCGCAGGGGGAGGAGCACCACCACCACCACCGATGGCCCTCCCGTAATCGTCAAAACTTGACCAAGTGGAAGACGATTTCGGCACCGAGCCTCGGGCACCGTACAGTTCCACCTTCCCGCCATCGTAGGCAAGCACTCTCTCTCCGTAAACATCTTCGTTCTGCCTCCCGTAGACGGGAACGGAGTACGGTGGATTGGAAGGAGGAGGATCTTGCTTCGCTCTGGGAGAGGTCGTCTTCGTCTTCGTGGCTGTTGCTCGTCGAAGGAGAAGACTAAAGGAAATATTTTGAGTGAGGGACACAAATAAAGAGTGTATGAGGAGAAGAGGGAAGTAGATATTTTATAGGTAAACCAAGCGTAATTCATTTAAAAAACTTAACAAAACTATCTTAAATACTCACTTTCTAAAATGATTTTTATAAAACCTTGGTCGTACTTTTTTTTTATTTACAACATTATTATCGCTTGACATTCCGATTTTCGTCCAAACTTTAAAAAACTAGTTGTTTTTATAAAACATGTATACTGAATTTATATGTTTTTTTTTAAAAAATAAAATCAAATCAAATTCATCAATATGAATATGAAAGTATGTGGGTACTTTGACCATATTTGTCCAAAAATACAGAAATTAAAAACATATTTTTCCTATAAAAAACATTTAATATCTTATACTGCCGGTTCTAAAATCGTTATCTTAAATTAACTGTACAAATTTATGATAAATTAGAAAACGTTTATTTCAATCCTAAAAGAAATAAAAATAAATAAAATTATTTTCAACAAAAAATAAATTTTGGAGATTTTCTTCTTTTTCAACGTCTGGTCACGTAATAATTTTATATAATAAATTTCGGTAGATTGATTTTGTAACGTCCAAAATTTTATTTCTTGAAAGTTAATTGTTTTAACAATGACTTTGATTTATGAAATTTTCATTATAATTTAAAATTGAGCATTAAATTTTCTTTAGAAAATTGAAAAATTAGAGTTCTATGAACTTAAAGGAAAACAATTTAATTCATTTCAAAAGTTTAATTATCTGGATTTAAAATTCTTAATTTTAGTAAATTGGAGTGAAAAAAATTAGAATATAGAAAAGGAGTTTTAATTTCTTTTTATTATTTTTACTGGTTTAATTTTTTTATTGACAGATATTAACGATTAGTATGTTATGTTAATGGAGAATTTAAATCCATAATCTTCTTATCCCTCCAACTCTTAAGCCCCCCTCTCTCTTTTTTGACACAAATTAAGCCCCTCTCTCTAATCACCAAACCATCTTATGAATCGGTTCAAATTCTAGAAGTGACGAATTTAATTTTTGGGGGATATTAGATTTTAAATTTGACTTTAGCAATTTAAAAATCATTCCCTTCTTCCGCCACATTTGATATATTAACATATTGTTGAAATATTCATTTGGTTCATTTATATGTATCTGATGGATGTCCAACACCAGCCCAAGTTAATGAGTTGCTTTCATTGTATGATATCATTTCCAGCCGTATTAACGTTTTTTTTAAACATATTTCCTAACCTAAGTTGGGAACAGCATGTTCTGCCTTTGCTTCTCATAACCCAGAATTTTCTTTAGGCTAAAGGGAATTGTTATTGGCCCCAATGAATTTTGCTATTGACGCTTATCATCCCTTAAAAATTTAAAACTATCCATGGATGAAATGTACTATAAAATCATGATTCTACTATACAATGGAGGTGCAAAAATTATGCAAAACAGAATCACGATTCCATTGGACACAATTTTTGCATCCTCTATTATGTAAGGGAATTACAATTTTGTAATGCATAACGAAATTGTGATTCTCTTATGCGCGCAGGGGAGGGGGGGGGGGTTAAAACATATTATACAATGAAAGTGTGATTTTGTTGTATGATATATAATGGAATCATACTGTACATTTTTTTAAATAGTTTAACATACAAAATGACATATTAAATAAAAGGTTAAAATATGTTTTCATTTATGTAAATATGAAAATGTTTAGAATTCATCCTTGCAAAATTTTTAGTAGTTTTTCCGTTCTTGTAAAATTAAAGTCTATGATATTTTGACTCAGACGTAGGTTTGAGTAACTCCGAACCTATGATATTTAATTTAAATTTCAAACTAACAATTTTTGGGGGTTAAAAACTTTCACAAAATGCACAAAAACGTTTGTCATGAACAAAATGTCTACTATGTATTTCCGTTGTGTTGCATAGCAGAATCACGATTCTGTTGAGTAATCAAAACCCGAATAAAGAAAAATGGAATCATGATTCTATTGCACAAAAATGCACAACAAAATCATGATTCTGTTTTGTCTACGAAAACCAAAAAAGTACCTATGTGCAAAGAGGGAAGAGGGTGAAAGGGGAAAGAAGGAAAGGAGAATGAATGAATAAAGAAGGGGAAAAAGGGAGAGGAGAATGAAGAAAAGGAAGGTGGGGAAAGGTAGTTTGGTAATTACTCTTGGCTGGTAGGGACCAAGAGCAACTTAGTTGGTGCCAATAGTAATACCCTTGGCTAAAATATCAATTTAGTTCATTTAGTTTTCACATTTTTTCTGTTTTGGTCCTTTTATGTTTTAAAAGTCTCATTTTAGTCATTTATGTTTGAGAATAAATCCAA